>NC_079166.1:15349205-15458205 GCF_947568905.1 Ostrea edulis
GTTTAAAAGTGAAATTTATTTTCTTGAATAAACAAAAGGATTAGCTAAACATAAGCTAAAGAAATTCTATATCACCTATTAATGTACACAATTCCCTTATCTTTGTTTTATCAGTCAGGTAAATATTGTCATTTAAAAAAATCAAATTAATGATCAAAAGTCCATACGAATTCATGTTGTATTGTCCATGTATAAATTCTATGAAATGGTTTGCAGTGTAACAAATATGAAGCATTACCATAACTAAATCCAATGTGAAATGTTGTTGTGCGTCACACCAAAATCTTCAAACAAGCTTCTTCTCCAAAACCAGTTTCGAAATTTGCAATTTTCCCAAAACGTGTACACTCATTTTTTGTGCAAGTGCTGTTAGTTTCCCATTCCATTCACCAGTCCGCCAAACGTATATCATATATTTTTACTGTTTGTCACGGTGATCTTTATGGCAAATGCTGTTTGAGGCAGAGGTGAATTACGACTCCACACATAACTGGACCCAATAGGGATGGAGCCCATGTTAATGGCTCGTCTAATGTTGTTGTTGCATAAGTCTCCTGAACAATTCACCGATACCCCTATAGGATTGCGTTCTTGGGCATACCTTTTAAATACAAGTATGTGTATATTTTCGAATGTTTAATATTTACAGTAAGAATAAAACAGTTCAATTTGGAGGATATTGTTAGAACAAAATAAAATATATGTTTGTCAAAGGCAATTTTATAACGAAACGAGAATAAAATCAAAGATATTTTTACATACCAACCAAATACATCCTCAGCATTTACAAAGAGTTTTGGTGATAAGTTGTAAACTTGGTATCCGGCTGTTTAGAAGAGACAAAGTTTGCTTCGTGAAATATTTTTAAAATTGAAAACAAAAGCCAAAACATTGAAATAACAATGAGACCCCCCCCCCCCCCCCCCCCCCACACACACACACACATGTTTAGACATTAATATAAGCCTTTCTTTTGAATAGGCTTACAAAGTGACCTTAACTCAACCTACGCGATGCTGATATTTCGGTTTCTGACAATAAAATGTACTTTCTCCATATCTGAAACTTAAACATGCCGGCTGTTGCTGCTTTAAATTCCAACTTAGCCACGGCTCCACAACAGTGAATATTGTACGCCAAGTCAGACGTGTGTAGGTAGTACCCAACATCTAAAATAAATACGCAGGTAAATTAGAATAGGCAAAGGTGTAAATTAATTCCTCCTTACTGCACATCATACGTGTAAAGTTTACATATTTACATGCTAATTGTCTGCATTTTGATAATTCCAATGTTATTTATAACAATTGTTTTGAATGAACAAAAGTAAAGCTGAACGAGAGTGTACACATTAATAATTAAATCCGAAAACGCGATGTATTCATGCGCGTTTGAAAACAAATAACATAAATGTAGTGCGGGAAAACTATTTAAAAATTTGAAAATGTTAATCCAGCGAATGAATTGGAATTATAAGAATCAAACATTCTTTTTAAAGAATGTATCGATGTGTAAAGTCCGGACATTTATTCACAAACTTAACATAAAAATGCTTTCATTCGGTTTGTGAGTAAAATATCCGGAGTTTACACATCGGTAAATTCTTCAAAAAGAATGTTTAATCCTATATTGATTTTAATCAAGTATACCTTCGACAACCTTTAAAAATAAACAATAATGAAAGTGCCTAGCTTGAATTAAAACATGGATGTTGAAATCATTTATGAAACACTATATTCTTACTTGAATGTGTGTCTGCCACAATAGACATACTATTCGGAATATCGTAGAAAAACTGAAAATGTCCACAATCTACATTTGAAAAAAAACAAAAAAACACAACCATATTAAAGAAGAAGAACACTTCAAAGATGACCTATCTTTCTACAACACGAATACACAAATCAAACATCGGTTCTAACACCCTCCACAAATGTTTTACTTACACGACGGACAGAAGAATAGAACGGCATTGCTGACGTAACTGTTGATTAAAGACCAATGAACTCCCCCGATGATGTATCTGGGATCTGAAGCATATGTCACGTAATTACTGGCGGATCTGCTGGCAACAACACCCACTTTAACACCAGCTGCTTTAGCGGCAAAAAGTCCGGAAGTAGAGCTGGCATAGGTTGTGTCCGTTAGAACCAATATCCAGCGTTCCGATCCTGGCCTAGAGTTATTGGATAAAATTGAGTACCACGCCATATCCCACCCCGGCGCCATGTCTGACCCTCCACCCTGTGGAACGATAGTCTGCATTTTTGCACTGATATCGGAGGACGTGAAATAGTCCCTAAGCCCCCAACCATACTGGGGTTTGCTATCCACACCGACCCCAGCAAGATTGGTGTCAGATGAACTTAAATGAAGGGCATTTGCAAGCGAGACGATGAATCGTCGTTGGTGATTAAACCCCACACTTCCGGAACTAGATGATTCATCGTATACTACCACAATGTCAAGTTTCTGATGAACGCCGCAATCTGAAAATGGTTGGCATGAAGCGCTAAGTACTACATAGTTTCACATGTGTGACATATTTCATTCATATACTTGTTGTGACTATTATAAGATTTTCAAGACCATATCCATGTACGTAAAAAAAAACTTATAGTTTCAGTGAAAGAATGTTTTCATCTAGTTTCTTCTTCAAAAATTTTATCAAACGAAATATTTCCTGCTGGAGAAGGAGCGATTTATTGTACTGTTCTGTAATGTGTACTAGTAAGATATATATATAATGTATATATATATATATATATAAAGCACAGACAATTTCACTTTATTTGGATACCCACTTCCGCCCCTACACGGGGTTGAACTCACGACCTGCGGAACCAAATCTCCTAGCAGCATGTAACCAGCTCGCTAGACCGCTCGACCATCTAGGCAAGTCACATGCATACATACATATATATATATATATATATATATGGCACTCTTTTCTGTGAATTAATACCACTTCCTATCAGTAGTTGATACCCAAATGTCTTGTACCCTGAATGGAAGGAAATGCGTACGTAGCACGGTTTAATCAAGATGTTGATATGACGTAGCCGGCGTTTTCTTTGAAGAACTGTGAGTGCCTCTAGTTATAAGAGACAGGGTATCGGGACTGTTTGTCATTGTTGCGGGAAGCTGAAGGTTGCATCACAGGGAGCATTCATTAAGTCGATCGTAGTTTTATATGAGTCTTATTTTCTGATATCAAAAATCGATTTTCTCATATCAGAAAATACAAATCATTTTTTTTATATCAAAAAATGATTTTATAATATCAAAGAAATCTAATTCCTGATATCAAAAAATGATTTTCTGATATCAAAAAATCAAATTCTTGTTATTCGAAAAACAAGTTATTTATTGATATCAAGAATTCGAATTTTTGATATAAAAAATCTGATTTTCTGATATCAAAAATTCCAAGTTCTTTTTTTTTTTATATCAAAAATTCTATTTAATGATATCAGAAAATCATTTTTTTTTATGTCAAGAATTCGATTTTTTTATATCAAAAAATCAACATTATTTTTCTGATATCAAGAATTATTTTTTGATATCAAGAATTATTGTTTGATATCAGGAATTGGAATTATTGATATCAATAATTCTTTTTAATTCTTTTTTCATATATCAGAAATACCTCAAAAATATTAAAACGGCACCTCATAGCTGGCGATATTCTGAGACAGGGTATTGGAACTGTTGGTGATATTCTGATGGTGCGCTAAATGCACATGAATGGCCTACAACTACCGGTTCAGTAATTCCAATTTAAATACGACAGTGTGCATGCATTGTACGTTTCATGCAATGTGAATGGTGTAGAAAGCATTGTCTACCGCGATAACATCAAAAGCGTTACACATTAAGACGGTGTGTCCGTCTTATTGAATGATAATTGACACCGTTCCCTTAATAAGACAACCAGGAATGTTCTTCCTCAAAATGCACTTGATAAGACCAAAGACATTCCAGCAGTTACCAACGAAAATGAAACAACAAATTATGTGTTGGTCATCTTTTTGCTTCCCAATGTTCTGTATGGGCTAGTCAGTATTATGTAATGTTGATTAGTATTATGTAATCCTATTGATAGGTAGGGGAAATCAGCAGCACACTCGGTGTGTTCAGATGTGATGACAATGTTTAATATATGCTAAATTCTCCTTATTAGGTTGTGAACTCTTAATATATGAACTAGTCAGTATAACATTGATCAGTATTATGTAACACTAGCTATACACGATGGGGAAATCAGTACTGATGTGTTCAAATCTGGTGCCAATATCTAACATATGCTGCCAATATCTAACATATGCTCCCAATATCTAACATATGCCGGTTACCCCTTCATAGGTTGTGAACTCTTATTTTTTCGTCATTTGTTATACATGTATTTAATAAAAGGCATCCTCTCATTCAGATTGTCTTACTATAAATCATTTAAAGCAAAAACAAGCTTCGACGAGCTGTTTTAGTTACCAGGATAAGAGATAAATCTAGTTTTGAATACTCACGTCCATTTCCCCTCCAAAACAAAAGCATCGATGAAAAAAATAAAACGTTGCAAATTTCAAGCAATTCCATAATACATGCTAAAACTCTGATTCACATGTCGTTTTCCACTTTCACTTTCTTTGTCTATTGTTTTAAAGATTTCAAAGGAAATGTTTGAGCCTATCCGGCTTTCGTAAATAACTGTCATTCCAAACAGAGAATTTTGGGGGGGGGGGGGGGGAATCATACAAATACCATGATCCAAGAATTGCGTTTAGGGTGGGTGGGTGGGGCGCTACTTTATGAGGCAGGGCGTCTGGGGGCCACCTTGAGGCCCCCAGTGGGTCCAGGGCGATGTTCTGGTGGAGGCCCAGGTGGAAAAGCCCCCAGAAACTCCTGGATTTTACAGATTTTTTAGGGCTTGAAATATGTCTCCTATGTAGTCATTTTATTACTATTTTCTGGCATTTTTAATGAGGTGAAATTGATAAAATGACGCAATTCTAAGGGTTTTTTGAAAAAAAATGTAAGTTCTTTCAGTAAAAGTAATTCAATCAATCAAAAGATTTTGATAATTTTGTCATTTATTTCACCGAGAGTGGAAGAATTTATCGTTTCTTTTATCCTTTACATTTTTCTAGACAAGAAACCATGATTTACTTTAACATTTAGGCAGCCCCCCCCCCCCCTTCTCCCAATCCGCCACTGGTGTAATTTAATCATACGATGGCCTGATATAATTATCAAAACAATTCAATTGTTGACAGAAATGTAAAGTTGTTTTTTTTCTAATCAATAGGCAGATCACTCTAATACCATATAAATCATGAAATATGAACTTTTTAAGTGACCAGTGTATACATGCATAGGGTTCTTATAATGCAGATTCGTGTTTGTTCAAATATAATGACCCTCCTAAATCAGAATCAGGCAATCATTTCAAATGCATGGTGTAAATCTTTATTGGTAAATATCTTTGAAAATCTCAGAAAAGTAAATGTATGATAATCAAATTGATATGAAACTTCCTTATATAATTTTGCAGTATTGCTTTCTTATAAATATCATTTGTTTTAATAGGGTTGTATAATCTAGATTGATTTTTTAATGATTAAGGACAGAAAATATATACTTCTGAATACATGTATACACATGTTCAAAAATATTATGAAATATCTTCAATAATTCACGTGCTCGCTTCTTTATCTTTTTTTCCCCCAGGCTTTGATTTCTAAAATCGTAGATGAGTACGCTTATTCCTTTGCCATATGGTATCATTTCATAATATTGATAAACAAAAATAAAAAGTTGTTACCCAATGATTTTCAAAATCCTAAATCATGGAGGAAGGGGGATTTGGAGTTTCACAACTACAATTCAACCTTCCAGTCTTCTCATTCTTCCATTGCTAGTACTATCAAAACTAGTGGGGGATCCCCCCCCCCCTTAAACCCGCCACAGGATCCAGTCACAAATCAGTTATCCAATGTTATTTCGGAAATAAGCATTCCGATCAATATATTCGTGTTCTCCTGCGCGTATACTTCCTGTTTCTATTTTAAGAAAATTTAGGAAGAGAGTGTAAACATTAGACTAGATTGGAAGACAGAGATCTGCGTTTTAACACAAACAAAACTTGAGGGCCTTGCAGGTAATATTTGTGATTGTCATTATTAAAAACCAGAAGTTGTAAGTGACTGTGTTATAATTCTAGCTTACTGTCTGATCCCATTAACACTTGACCTGAATTGACCGAGTACCGCGAGTGCGATTTGAGTTTTGATGTGAACTTGATATTAACCTGGAGGGGCCCAAATACGAGTCACTTCCCTCCTTTGGAAAGTTCAGTGCAGCGTCGGGCACATTTCACTAAACAGCTGCTAAACTGAATCAGGAAAAATGCTTTATATCTTGATAGAATGAATCAGTTGCATAAACTAATTTCACTCAATATTTGGAAGACATCATATGCTTTAATGAATTTAGCTGTCTTTTCAAGTTCAAAGTATATAGAAAGCAATATATATTAGATTACAACAATATCTGATCCTTAAAGTGGATGCAAGGTCAAATGCAAAAATTATATAGAGCACTAAAATGACCAATGACAGTATGAGAGGGAACCTATACTGCGTTGCTACTTGAGCTAGCTTTTCTAGTGATGTGGTAGAGTCTCTCTCGTGATCACTCTGATGTTTTGTGGGCCTGCTTTAGGTAGAGTCTCGTCGGAGCTCTGGGTACGAACATGGTTTTGTCCGGCCCAGGGACAGCGCTGGTTGTCGTCGGGAATGGTGGGTGTCGTTGCTGAGCAGGTGCTAAACACTCAGAGAGGACTCGTGCTAAGCTTCGGGACGAAGCTATCCTGAGCGAGCCAGGGGAAGTGTAGCGGACAGCAAAAGAGGAAACTTATACTGCCTCGCTAATGATCTAGCTTTTCTAATGATGTGGTAGAGTCTCTATCTTGATAATGCAAGTTAAGCAACGGCGAGCATGATCAGACCATAAACTGAGAATATTCTTAATTCTAAATTTCAAATCCAGCTAACTTTTGAAATAATTTTCATAAACAAATAAGAAAATCTTGAAAAAAGTGTGCATTGCATTCAGCAAAATACGGTAACTGATTTTGGAAATAGTCATTACAAAAAAAGTTTAGGGTACTAAGGGGGTAAAAACTTTAGGGACGGTCGGGTAACCGGAACCACACATGTATTATTTTATTCGGCCTAATGTTTGCATTTGAATTTTTGTTAAACCTGCATTTTTTTAATCATCTGTGCTAGATAAATCTTAAGAGCAATTCTTAAAAGAAGTAACTCATCAAAATTTTGACTTTAATAAGTCTATATTCTCAGTTTATGGTCTAGGGACCAGCTCTTGGTTGGGTGACTACTACACGTTACAACACCAACAATAAGATTCCTATACTTCATCATGTCCACAGCACTATATAGTTATTGTGTTCATTTCTAACTTGAGGCCTGTTCACTTGTTTTACATGTGCAATCGGAAGGGAGAAATGTAATGGACCAGACCTGGAATCTTATCGTTTACGAGTTGATTTTTTCCACTGCATGCTTATCATTATTAATTGACCCGTGTTCTTTTGAAAATAATTATCAATTTGGGATCAGCTCAGTGGATGAATAGGACAGGTAGTAAGCTAGGAACAATAAATACAGTTGTCATGAACTTCGGTATTTCAAACCCCTGACTTCTTGAATGTCAAGGATATGTCGAAGTGGTTCGAAAGTCCCAACCAACAGTTTTACTCAATATATAGATTCCTCGAATATTTCAAAGTTTTTAGGTCACCTGAATTCATTCAGGTGACCTATTGCTATCTGTTTTTGTCCGTCGTCGTGCGTTAACATTTGAACATTTTCAGCTTCTTCTCTGAAACCCCTGAACCAATTTCAACCAATTTTGGCATATAGCATCTGTGGGTGGAGGGGGACAAAAATTGTGAAATTCGTGGTCCCTGCCCCCCTGGGGCCTGAGGGGTGGGACAAAAACCATCAAAATGAGTGTAATTTTAAAAAATCTTCTTCTTTACTCCTGGACATCAAGAAGCCAAACTGTGGGCATAATTATAATGAGCGTTGAGGCCTCTACCAAAATTGTGAAATTCATGGCCCCTGGGGCAGGGGTTCTGGTGCTAGGGTGGGGCTCTATAAGTCATAAAGTGAAAATGCATTATTTCTTTGAAAATCTTCTTCTCTGTCCTTGGGTATTAAGTAGACAAACCAATAGCATGGTTATGATGAGCAAGGATGCCTCTTTCAAAATTATGAAATTCATGGCCCCTGGGTCAGGGGTTCTGGTATTAGGGTGGGGCCCTATTGATCATATAGTGAAAATGCATTTTATTTCTTTGAAAATCGTCTCATCTGCTGCTGGGTATTAAGTAAACAAACTATCTATCTATCTCTATCTATCTATCCTCTTCGTGCCTGGTGGCACATAAGGCTGATACCAGATCCCTCCATTTGTTTCTATCCATAGCCATCTTTTCTACTTCCTTCCAGGTTTTTCCCATCTTCTTTATATCACTTTCTATAGTCCTTCTCCATGTCTCTCTAGGTCTTCCTCTGCTTCTCTTTCCTTCTGCTGGAGTCCATTTAAGTGCTGTTTTTGTGATGGATTCGTTTCCTTTTCTGATGACATGGCCAATCCATCTAAACTGTCTTTGTTTAATCATTGTGATTAGATCTTTCTGCCCTGTTCTTTTATATAGATCTTTGTTTGATATTTTCCTGGGCCAGTGGATCTTGCATATTTTCCTTAGACATTTTGTGTGGAATCCGGACAGCCTTTTATTATCTTTTTGCGTTAGTCTCCAACATTCTGCACCATACAGCAAGACTGATAGGACATTGCTCTGGTATAGTCTGATCTTTGTCTTTTCGCTGATGTTACTAGTCCTCCATATTTTATTAAGTTGGTGAAAGGAAGCTTTTGCCTTCTGTAATCTGCTGGTGATGTCTTTTTCTGTTGCGTTGTTTTTGCTAATTGTGCTTCCAAGGTATGTAAACTCATTTACTTCTTCCAAGTTCTCATTTTCTAATTTTATTTGTGGTGGTGCAGGAACAAACTGCATGGTCTTTGTTTTCTTCTTGTTTATTTTAAGGCCGATCTTGTTAGCATTTATATTCAATTCGTTTGTTTTCTTTTGAAGATGGTTAGCAGTAGATGATATTAATGCGATGTCGTCAGCAAAATCTATGTCTTCTAGCATAGATGTCAGTGTCCATCTAATTCCTCTGCGTTTGTTCCCAACAGTTCTTCTCATAACCCAATCGATTGCAATTAAGAAAAGCATAGGTGACATAATGCATCCCTGGCGTACTCCACTTGTTATGTTAAACCAGTTTGTCAGTGTGTTGTTATGTATGACACTGCATGAAAAGTTGTTGTAAAAACTTTTGATGATGTTAATGAATTTTTCTGGGCATCCATACGTTTTGAGTATACAAACTAATAGTATGATAATGATGATCAAGGATGCTTCTTTCAAAACTGAAATTTATGACCCCTGGGTCAGGGGTTCTGGTGCAAAGGCAGGGCTGACCACATAGCTATTCAATGTTTCTTCCATCCAAAAGTAAAATTCTTATATTTAAACACAAACCTAATTCAAACATTGGAAGGTTGTTACATGATACTCAGGTGACCTATAAGGCCCCTGGGCCTCTTGTTTCTTGTTCCCTTCAAGTTCAAGATTTGAGGTTTGACTGTATTTATCATTCAATTTGCTGTGCACATACACATTTGTAGATTTTGTGTTGGCTGTTTTGTACATATTGCATTTATTTTACTTACGTAAAACTTTTCTGTATGTCCCAGCTGTTTTTCCTGAAAATTTGACAATCTAATTGTACGTGTCGGTCATTTCAGTCAGTGCTTTATGAAATATATATGCATTATAATATCTCCTGCATTTTAAGTAAGATTTGATAGAGTCACAACTTTGCATGACATTTTTTTTAGTAATGCTTGTTTGCTTTATGGACTTGACCCCAAATCATGGGCAGATCAACAGTAAATACATAAAAAGTTTAATTGATCATTAAATTTTTAGCTCAATCCAAACTGACTTAAAGACCTCAATCGCCCTTCCCCTGATGTGAAGCATTGCAAGTTAATTATTCTATCATTCTTAAATAAATAACTTGTAATATTTAATGTATTAACTTTATTGAATACCATATGTCTGTTCACAGAAAACCAAAAACTTACCTCATTGTTGTCTGGGCACTTCATAATTATAAAAATTCAAATTCAAAATAATTCAAATTCATAAAATATCTTACGACTAAGTTGAATAAATACCAATCATAAGGTCATATGTATTCCAAGTTTTATAAACCATGGATGTACATAGCATAATAATTAAGAAAATCTACAAGAAATTAAAAATAAGAAAATTAACGTGTTCGTTAGTCGTAAGATATTTTGTGAAAAGGGCCGTTGATCTGCACTAAACTGGTTGTGTGTTACAGGTGTCTATAGCTATAATAGGATGATCGTGTTTTGATAATGAAAAATCGATGAATGAAAAGAGAAGGGAACAAACCTTGTCAATGACAAATAACAATTTTTTTTTTAAATTGCTGTGTTGTTTTTGAAAGGCATTATTATTCACGACTGTACTTTTGACAGATTTATAGATCCTGCTAACACTCCTCCGGGTTGAAGCCGATGAATGTGTGATGGCCAATACTGACAAGGCTATTGAAAGGGAACCACTGCAGTTGAACCAAGAATCGCCAGCCCAAACCAAACCAAACCAGGAGGACCATGAACAGTTGGAGCTCTCCCTCCTGATAGAGAATAAAGCCGCCCAGAACGATAACACCAATGTTCTGCAAAGCTTTGCAATCGACGATGCATACCGCAACACTGCAGAAAATCCCTACAGAGAAACCACGATGACGGTCCCTCATCTTGTAAAGAAAGTCCCGGAAGAGGACCTGACCCCACGACCTTGGAAGACCTTCAACCAGATTTTATGTTTCTCGTACCTCAGTGTGGTCTTCTGTATAGGCCTAGGTGTTTATGCGAACAGAGAAGCTTGGAAAGCCAAGCTGTTAAATGGGAAAGGCTTGTATGGTTTGGCTCAACAACGGGCCAGACGAGCAGTGATAGTTAGTTACACTGCTATTGTCGTGGGAATTCTATTGATTGTGTTTATCAGTCTCGCGGCGACGGAGACTATTTAAGAAGAATCGACAATGTGGATAGATACGCAGGTTGCATTGGCTATTAGATTTACTGTTGTTAATGAATGCTCCTATTAAAGGATTTCCATTGTCATTCACTCTTAAGGTGTCTGGTATATAATGCATGTACTACTACTAGAGATGTTTTTCCATTTTTATTTTTACATTTCTTGTTAATCTTTATAACGAGACTCATTTCAGTCATGTTGATACAAATTCCATTGCTGGTTTATTTCAATTTGATGAAAGTCATTTTGTGCGACTTATCTACCTGTAATAAAAATTTGAGAAATAATATTTTTCATCACATTTTGCCCAGTGACCCATAGTTTACTTTATAGAATATGAATTAAGCAATTGTTGTTGCACATTAATTTTCACCAAATGCTTTCCGACGAAATTGTCCTTTCAATTTATTAACCAAAATCATGTATTTCCCTTGGGGTTTTAAGTTAAATTGAATAGGCAGTAATTTTAAATTATAGTGTTAAATCTAGGATCTAGAGAGGGCACACATATCATATGTTCAAAAAGGGCACTGTTCGTTGTGGTAAGACAATTTCGGGGCACTTTCACTGTATCATACTATGATAGTAATAGAATAATCATTTCGCCTCTTTAAAAGTTAATACCTGCTGCCTTGATTTTAAACTTTTCAATCAACCTTGTGAAATAAAGAAAAATTGTATATATTAACAAATATTTTTAAAAAATTTATAGAGAAAAAAGGGCATGGTGCAATTAAAAAGGGCATGGTGCAGTGCCATGCTAGTTTACTTGCTTTAGATTCAGCACTAAATTAGTAAATTATATCTCAGATTCAGCCTGTGTATAGGGGATCATTTTCTATGTTGATGCCCAGTAATCTAATGTAAAACTAGTTTTTGATAATCCTCTGTTTAGTTTTTCCATGTGGATCAGATGTGGATGTAAATACCTTAACAAATTGAAGAAATAATTTGGTATGCCTTGTATATATGTTTAATTTATGGTATAATCTCTCCAGTGCATTTCTTACTTTTTTAGATAGTTGATAATTTTGTAGAATGTATTTTCAGATCTTGCAGGTTTTATTTAAAAGTACATGTATGTGCATACAAGACAATTATAAAAAGTGTATGTGTAAATTAATTTTTTAATTGTTTAATACAAAAAGGATGAATGTACATTTCATCCTACACATTGAACTGCATCTCTGTAATTAAGCTGCTTCATTAAGACACTCAGGTTCGGTATTAAACAGAGGACACAAATTAATTATTACATGTACAGTACACTTTTGGCTGTATAAAGTTCAGCATCACACCCTGCATGGAAACATGTAAGTGTACATTTTCATGGAAGTATTCTACGTACTCATGTCCGAGTCTCATTATCCCTTTTTTTTATTTGGTGCCATAGAAAGTTATATACAGTGATGAAATTCAATGCCCACGACTTGCCACGAGTTTTCCTTTACAATGTTTTTTTTCCCCCCGACACAATTACTTTGATATGGACAAATACTTTACAGTTTGGGTACAATCACTTGTAGTTATTGCGCCTCACAGAGGTGTATAATGTATTTTTACTGATAGTCTAAAGTCAGATGTTGTACAATAAGTTGTTATTGTTTATCATGAAATGTATTAATTAACATCCCACTTCCTTCCCCGAGTAAAATACAGAGTTACCTACCCTGTATGATGTATATTTTTGTTACGTAAGCATTCTGAAATAAAATAACTTTTTGAATTAAAAAAACCCCACTGACTCTACAAGATTCCGACAAGGACTGATCCTACAAATATACATGTACACTGTTTACTTCAGGGTCTAGTGATACTAAGTTAATTTTATCAGTGTTGATGAATTCTAAACTGTTTTTATATTCTTAACTGTAGAAAAAAATATCAAGTGATGTATCAAAAGATTTTATGCTCCAGGTTTTAAATTACCATAGAAAAAAAACCCCAGTCATAATATTTTGTATCAAACATGCACCATTCACATTTTACCATTATTTATACTTCTAAAAAATGTTGATGAAAACATGTTTTGTAAATCAAATGTTGTATTTCATGTACTTAAAATACCTTGGGTTGTATATTCACTTTATCATCATCATACATTGTTAGTTAACTCATTCCCATAAAACATGAGGAGTACCAAAAACACACATTGTTTTATGAGCTGGGATGTCTAGGTAGTTTAGAGGTTAAACCTATTTCCCTTTCACTGTTGCAGCCCGAGTTAGATCCCCATCATCATCAGTGTTTGTATGTGAGCTCAGTTTTTGTGGTCACCCATGTGGGTTTCCTCCGGGCACTTCCATCTTCCTCCTACACCAAGGACCTCTTCTTCTCACTAATATCCGAGCCGACGAGGGGCATTAGAACTTAATCATTGTTAATAAAAGTCGGAAATTATAATAAGCTCATAAAATACTAATATGTATATAAGAGCACCCATTACATTGAAAAATAGATTTAAAAATCTTGTGCAAATCTTGAGGCACATATTCCTCTGCTTGTTCACAAATGCCTACACAAAATTATTTTACTCTCTAGTCATCTTTTAGAAAGTTTGGTCATGACTGTGACCAAATCATACGCTGAATTTTCACAGTCCTAATTATATAATCAAATAATCTATTTTAGTCTTTCACATTTGGCAAAGGTGCTTTTGTTTGAAATACATTTTGCTTTTAGCCTATAGGCTTGCATAATTTCTTATTGTGTTCCAAGAATTTTTTATCACTTGTAATTAAATTGTGTGGTTATAAAACTGATATATTTTATTTGTATATGAGATTTCCTTTATTTTATTTTTATGCACTTTAAGTCCATTAATCTATCTGACGTGTATAGATTTATGTATGTTTCGGACATTCAAATCCATTATGATTGGTTTTTTTATTATTTAAATATTTTAGATTTCACGTACTCTTGAAGAAGAGGTATATTATATACAGGGAAATTTGAAATATTTGCCCCCCATTTTATTTTTGCCCTAATTGTCAGTGGGCTAATTTAAGACAGAACAAAACCATTTTCTCTTACATACATGTATATAGCAACTACTATGTCGGGATGACTTTTAAAATGGGTGAAACCGTCTGCGAGTGTAGAGAGAAAAAAATAACATGGGTGAAAAATTACCTTGTATAAAATAATATATTCGTTTTTCTCCAACCAGGCATTGAAGTCTCTAAAACTGCCATTTGTTTATTAATTGGAAAAGCTAGGTGCTCTCTGTATACATGTCAAATTTAGCCATCTCTTTTCTGGTAGCACCTTTGAGAAGCTGTACATGGTAGCTGTTTATTGTTATTGTGCTGTAGTTCTGAGATAATCTTGTTTATAGCATCTCAGAGATCATTCATTATTTAATGAACAGGATCAGGAGACAATCATTGAATATTCGTCCCATTTTCAAACTGCATGTGCTGGAGACTAACTGCCATGGTTAACATTTCCCCTTGGCAGCCTTTACTGTTAGGGAGGTTAAGGAGGTACTCTAGATCGTTATAATGGCTGACTTCCTTTTAAAACATGGTGGAATATATAAATATCAGCAATATTTGTCTAGTCATTTAAAAAATTCTCACCTAGCTGAGTAGCTCAGAAGTGCAGAACTGTAGATCACGTGTTCGAGTCCAGCAGGGGTTTTAATTTTTTCTCAGATTGCTTTCAACTAAAACTGTATTTTTTGACCAAATAATGTAAATTTGAAAGTTTTCAGTCTCAAAATATTGTACATATCCTCCACTTTTCATCCATGGATATCAAATCTCTCTGGTGTAGCATACCTCCTTAAATAAATTAATGCTTGTATGTTTCTAAAGTGCAATTTTACATTTTCATGTTCAGATATTTCCATTTATGAATATGTGTGTATTGATGTTAATGCTGTTATAATAATGTTGTATACCATATTGCCTAATAGTAATAATATTACTACATTAAAAATATTTTATCAATCTGACTTGTCATTTACTCTTCATGTAATCTATGATCAGAAAATTGACTACTTGCCATGAAACTGCCACAGGTTAACAGAATGTACTTTCCTAATTAGTAAGTTTATTTAATTACTGTTAACATTGTCTTAGGAAGAGCAAAGCAGAGCACCCACCCACCCTATTCATGAATGCAACATTGACCCAAATTGTATCGGGGGTGGGTGGGGTGGAGGTAGTTATTTACACCAAAGCATACTATTATACTTCACTCTGTTAAGTGGGTATAATTAAGCTGCAAAATCTTCAGTAGTAATCCAATGAACAAAATTGCTCTGGGACAAATATTGGAAGGTACATGTGCATTGTGTACATGCTCCAAAAGATCCAAATATTAACAGATCAATGCATTACTTCTCTACCTCTCAAAATGAGAGTGAATCAGAAGACCATATCACTCACTTTTTACAAAAGAACTTACGACAAAGTCGCAAGTCTTTTAAATTGTATTACAGTTATTAGTTTGAATGAAAGAATTAAAACGTTTCTGAAACTACATTTTCAACATTATTTTTTCACTGTTTTACATTGGAGTGAATAATCTTACAATAAGCGGGAGAATTCCAATATGTAAAGTTGGTCTTCAGTTCTTTTGTAAAATGCACCCCTGAATCTATTGTCATGGAGAATCTTGTGGCGGATTTAGAGTGGTAAATTTAGTAAATGTACCTGACCCTGTGTGCGAGTGTATGTGCACTGCTTCTCTAGCCGCGTAACAACCGTCCTTCTCTGATATCACTGACTTATAACTACATTAAAACACAAGTCCTGCTTTATTGAGTGAAGTCACTTTATTGAGGAGGATGATCTTACAAGTCATCGATTTGGCAGACTTCGTAACTGTCTGTAGACTTGAATAACGTCCTGCTTCGTTTCGGGAGATATAGTGACACTATGAAGGCCTGGAGACAATAGCACATCCTGAAACATACAAAAAAATTGCATTGTATTTTACCTATCACTACGAATGGCACTTCCATTGTTTTCTACAGTATATCTGATTCTTAAACACAGTAGTCTGATTAAACAATACCAGATATAATCTGATTTGTTGGATTTTACCAACATGTACATTGCATCATCATTGTCATTACACTGCTAGATTTGCAAACTTCCCTCTAAAGCAAGAGTTTGACATCCACACATTTGGAATTTATCCAATGAAATATCCCATCACATAAATCTTCTATTATTTTGCATACAGTCCACATGGAAATTTACGATGGGGGGTTATGTACACTTAATACACAATTACAAGATTTTTGTGTTAATTACCCCCCCCCCCCCCCCTACATTATTCCCATAGTTAACACATTTAATCAATTGATGATTCTGAAATTGTGTAACTAAACCCTAAGGGTAGGATTTGCAAAGGAAATGTGCCTAATTAACAATACACATATCCACATTTACAAAATGATTGGCTCCCTATTATTTCTGAGAATTACAAGGGCTGAATCTTCTTGGTAACTGCGAGGAAATAGGTGATCTGTGACTTATTACACAGTAGTGATCACTTTCAAAACATTGATCTCTTGAAGTAAAATCACACAGGGGAGACAATGCTGTACTGCAACATTAAATAAGGACTTTTATCAACACATGTACCTTCAGTAAGCAACCCTCTTTGGAATTCCCCATATTAGCAGGCGCTTCTAGCTTCTGAAATCAAAACAGAAGTTTTTAAAGTTAGATTTGTTACCAAGAGGAATCCGGTATCTATGGTTGTTCTAATGGAACAATTTCCTGTAACCTATGTGAAAAACACATAAAGCTAGTTCAGGGAAATTATGTCCCCTGTGTGAAGACAGATTAAGTGGGTGGAACAGAGAGAGAGAGAGAGAGGAGAGAGAGATAGCAATTACACATGGTAACACCCCATCCATACAACTTCACAAAAAGTAGACACACCCTTTCCTGATCTAAAATGTTTAAGTGAGCAAATCAAAGCTAGTTTCTATTAGAATTTGAATTACAAAAGTGGGACAGACAGAATGACAGACAGACCCAAATTATAATCTCCTAAAAGTGATAGACAAAAAAAGTTAACCCAACTGCTTTCACATTGCAGCATATTGAGCAGTTACTGCATGCGATAAGCAATTTAATGTTGCTGATGAATTTGTATTTTACAATATAAGAGTACCAATGGAACTATACCGGACAAACAAAGCTATGGAATACACTAAAATCAATTTGTCAGTCTCCTCTCAAAAAACATTTTATATGTACCCTCCAACTCCGGAAATCCCACAAATGCAGTATGTTTCATATCTTTTGTACATTATAAAAAAAGCAATATTCCATGTAAAATGAGTCATAATGAATTGAATCCAAAGAGGGAGTCTTCCACTATGTGGTATGGTGTATACCCATGGTACCAGTACTTTGTGAATACATTAACTATGGTATCAGTACTTTGTGAATACATTGACAGCACCTGTAACTGTGGTATCAGTACTTTGTGAATACATTAACAACACCTGTAACTGTGGTACTAGTACTTTGTGAATACATTAACAACACCTGTACTGTAGTACCAGTACTTTGTGAATACATTAACAACACCTGTACTGTAGTACCAGTACTTTGTGAATACATTAACAACACCTGTAACTGTGGTACTAGTACTTTGTGAATACATTAACAGCACCTGTACTGTAGTACCAGTAATTTGTGAATACATTAACAGCACCTGTACTGTGGTACCAGTACTTTATGAATACATTAACAGCACCTGTAACTGCCTGGACACTGCTTCCCTGACGGCTGCCGCCAGAGGTGTCTGTCCCGTTGTAATGGTGATTTTCAGGGTTGGACTGTCTTTGCCAACATCCCAATGTTCCACAGATAACTTAACTAGTTCCCCCGTGGGGTCCACCAGTCGCACTTCATGGTTCACAACATCTGCTCGATGTTGACAAGATCGAGTCAAATACCTCAAAATGGCATCCATGTCTGCAAATGACCAAAAGGTGATGTTGTCACATGTTAGTTTCTTCATTTGAAGAGAGAATTTTGATTTGATTAAACACCTTCCTACAAGAAAAATTCCATTTTTTTCTAAACGCTTTAAACTAAAGGAAAATGTATGTATTTAGATATCTGATTTCAAAACATTTCTGAAATTCAATTTCAAACATTATATGACATCACATTTGTTATCCATAACGTTCTTATACAAGGTGCAAAGTAAAAGTGTATTAATTAAAATCAAATTCACTACATATATAGAAGGTACCTTGTCCCTGAGCAGATATTTCTGGTTTATTCAGCAGCACAGCAGGTGTTAGCAGGTATACTTCACAAGACCCGCCCTCAAGGCTGGAAGCACATTTGGCTTGAACTACATTTGCAGCTGGACGACCCAGAGCCAAATTTGAAATCGCAGAATGTAAAAACGATGTTGTTTGAAAAGTTTTCTGAGATAAACATTTTTCCTCATTAAGAAAATGGAGGATGTCAATAATTTCTTGATGAACCATAATGGTTAATAAAGAGGTACTCCTATCTGACTGCAGAATTCCAAGGTCATATGGAAAATGAAGACAAAGAGCTAAGGTAACTTCATAAGGAGTTTTTGTGTCTCCAGAAGGAAAATTCAGCCTTATGTGCACACTCTCATCACGTCCAACACCCCGGTCCATCCTTTCATTTGCAGAAGATGTCTTGTTTGAATCGGACTGATGAACACAAACCAACAGGCTCCAGTCACATGACAAATCTAACCCACTGTGATTGGTCACCTTGCAAGACAGAAAAAATTCACCCCCAATAGCTTGCTGCATTGCAGTGCATTCACATTTAAGCAGACTTTTCTCACTGATGAGGTGTGCAGCTATATTCAATTGAGTGATGAATTCCTGCTGCCTTTCCTCTTTGTTGTTCAGTTCCTGAGTCTGGAGGTGACAGTTTTCTAGGGCTGTAAGGAGTTCTTTGATGTGCTGGCCCTGTTTGGGTGTCTTAGTAACTGCAGGTTGTTTCAACCGTTCCTCAATGTCTATCAGATCTACTCTTCCTAAAGCTGTCCTACATAATAAGTGACTAGCAGTCTCTACAAAAGATAGTATTGACATTGATAAACATTCTCTTTAAAAAAAAATTGTTTAGAAATAATTTTCATTTCTGGTACATGAGGGTATGGACTGACAGATTTCAGTGGAGTTGCAAGTAGATGTACTTATATTTCATTTGAATTAACAGGGTATTTTCACATACTCTAAATATAAAAAAAATATTGACCATTTAGACAGGGGGCCTCCGTGGCCGAGTGGTTAGAACATTGCGCTCAAAATCACACGGCCTCTCACCTCTGTCTGCGGGGGTTCGAATCCTGCTCGCGCCGGTAAGTGAGAAAGTTTCCCAGTTTACTTTCGGAAGGTCGGTGGTCTCTTCCCAGGTACATTGTATCTGGGTTCTCTCTTCCACCAATAAAAACTGGGCGCCACCATATAACTGAAAAATTGTTGAGTGTGGCAGAAAACATCAAAACAAACAAACAAAAACCATTTAGACAAATATCATTAACAACACAAACAACATGACCTCACCTTCGACAGCAGCGAAGTCTGGCACACAGTGGATTTCCTTTACGCCACCGCATTTCAGGCTTGTCATATTGTGAAGTCCCACTACAAAATTGTCACTTCTTTCACACAATTCAACATCTATCACAAACAAATCTTCATGGCTGCTGACGAACATTTTAGATCCAGCAAACTTGAAATCTACGACTGAACACGGAATGATGAAAGGAATGAAGCATGCTCCGTATTTTTTGCTGCTCGTCAGAAATACGCCGTCTCCCTTTGACGAACACATTACAAGACAGCTGAGAGTTTCCCGATCCATGGGTGAGGACACATCGAGTGTGTTCTTCTCTCTAACTGTAATGTTGCTCGACTGAATTCTAACAACAGGCATACTAGTGGGGTATAACAATGTAAAATGTGACTGCTCAGATGGAGAAACATCCACCTTCAATGGACTGGAATAAACAGATCCCTCTCCGGGAGTGAGAAGCAAAATCGGGGAATTGCAGAGTGATGATTTCTCACCACCAATACTTTTAAACAACTCGCTAGATATGTCTAAAATTGATGTTCCTCGATCCTCATGGGTTGGACATTTGATTAAATCACACGTTAAAATATAGAGTTTGTAAGTTAGATTCTGTGTGCAACCAGGAACTTCTAAAGTATGAACCGTAAGTGGTTCGGCAAACCTACTACTAACATCCCTGCTGAATGACTTCACTATTATACAGCTGTCGTCACTGTTGGCGGTGAAAATGAGACCCATGGACTGGCACACTGCCAAGATTGGAGTCCTCAGGGACAGAACGATGTGGGATGAAGTGAGGGTATGAACAAAGGTGTCTGGGGTAATGGCGATTGATCCATCTGCGCTTTCATCGTCTGAAGAATTAGGATCCAGGAGATCAGTGAAGATTTGCTGGTTCTCTAAAGAGTTCTGAAAGCTAAAAATACTTGAATGTCAGAGTGTTGGTATTTTTCCTACTATTTGTTGAGCAACAATATCTGTGCATTTTGTTATTGAGTTGATTCATGAAATCAAGTTTTCTTTCGAAATTTGGTGTTTTCATTTTGATTTTTAATATCTATATAATGAAATATACAATAATAAATAACGAAACTGCTTCACACTTCTAAGGACTTTAAATTGTAGTGCCAGTTTCAGAGACAGTGCAAGGGTGGATCCGGGGGGGTGGGGGGGTGGGGGGGGGGGGGGGGGGTTTAGACCCCCTTTTCCTTTTGCGGACCAAAAAGTTTAAGAGTTATTAAATTTTAATGAGACTTTGAGTGAAAATGATATTAAAGTTGGATACTTACATGTAATTGCATTTATATTCAATTTATCAACGCCAATATGTCATTTAATTCTAGTATAAATAAGACGACATATTGATATATATTTACGATACTTTCTCAGTGTGCGAAACTAACTTTAAAGTCCTATAGACTTTCGGTCCATAGTCATTGCATTTCCTATAGACCACAAAATATTCCTATAGACCAAAATTTAACATGCAATATTCAATGTTATCAAAAAATAAATAATAGACACAAATTCGATTTTAAATTGGTAATTCATTCATAGTTTAATTAAATTCTTTTTCAATTTCATGCACAAGCTTTTCAATTAGAATTTTGTTTTCTTTCTCATTTTGTTCCAGCTAAGTTTCACTGATTCTTCATCTAAGTCACTTCTACTACGTTTGGTTTTCTCTTAATTTTCTGCGACTTTAGCCTTGCTGGAACTTGTTGTAC
Organism: Ostrea edulis; assembly: GCF_947568905.1. NCBI lineage: Eukaryota > Metazoa > Mollusca > Bivalvia > Ostreida > Ostreidae > Ostrea > Ostrea edulis. The sequence continues at coordinate 15,370,724 of NC_079166.1, forward strand.
TGACCGCTTTCCATTTGATTCAAGTGCGTGCACCTTCCACATATTTAAACCGTTCAAAAAAGGACATTCCAAATTTGCACGAAAATGGCGACCATTTAAGTAAATATCAAATCGATCCCCACCCCCTGTTGAAAATGGAATAATCTGATTCGAATGATTTGTAATTACATTGTGGAACATTTTATTACAGCTAAGGGATGAACAGAAACATCAGCGTAATACATATAAACTGGTATATGTTTAATAAGCGGCGGGAATCAGTTATTTACTCAGAATTCCTATAGACAAGTCGGTCTATAGCTATTTTGATCATTATAGACCAACTCGATTTTCTATAGACATTGTCTATAGGTCCATGGTTAATTTCGCACACTGCTTTCTTCAGATACAAGTATCACTTAAGAATTTTTAAAAAGTATATGTAGCATAAAAGTTTTGTTCAAGAAGAAGACGGTTTGAAAGTGAAAAGTAAGTGCCAGGAAATCGTCAGAAAGCAGGATATTGCACCATTTAACTCAGAGCTTCTGGGGGCCGCCTATACCTCCAGCCTATTGGGGGTAACCTTTCAATCACCTTTTTTATTATCGTATTTCATTGAAAAATCAGGTCCGAGTATGACGATTATATCAACTAAAACTTGGCCCCAAGTAGTAAATAACCTAAGCATTTTCATGTATAAACTGTCTGCAGATATCCCTTAGGACGTTATGTACACTAGGAAAGGGTGTAAATTGGGGTGGGGGTGAAAGTTGTGAAAAGTACCTAAAAGAACAAATGCTAGACCCCCCCCCCCCCTCTCCCACCCTCTTTCACAAATTCCTGGATCTGCCTATGCAGTGGATAATGTTAGGTGAATACATATAAAATCATAAACAATATCAATATAAGAGTTTAGTATAACTACAGTTTGCAAGCATAGAACATCTAGAATCCAATTGTTCTGAATGTTTATAGTACAACCTAACTATCATGATATTACATTGTAATCACTGTTAATGTCATTGTGGTTTTACAAGCATCTAACATTAAAAACTCACTGAAGTCGGGCTTGTTCGTACTTTGCCTTGAAATCTGTGCGAGTAGTTCTGTACAAATCACCAGAGGCTGTTCCCAGTAGTAGAACCCACTCTTCTGTTTTAGAGGAAGTGTCGGGTATGATAGAAAAGCTCCTTATTCTGTCCGGTATTTGAATAATACCCTTAAAATGTAAGAACAAGAAAATTGTCGATGGACTGTATGTTGCATTTTAAATCTTTTTAAGGCCTGCATGAACAAAAATTTGTTTTAATTTGAAGACGGAAAATAAATTGTATGAACTGTATGTACATTGTACAATATGCATTTCAAACTAATCAATACTTTTGTACTAAATAATGCAATTTCATTTGTCAACATAAACACTACATGGTACATCAACATCCCAAGGGATTGGCATTTGACCATCAAAGTTGTTTCTTTGCCACATCTTGTGAAAGGAAACTGAACAGTAAGCTCAAATATATTACTAACTTAAGGTATTCAATGTACATCCATATTTCTTATCTAATAAATGGATGGTGGGATTTTTGTAATCATGGTATCATTTCAAAGGGTTCATCAAATAGAAATAATTCACCATAGGAATTTTCTAAATTTTGTTTACTGCTTGATTTATTTAAATTATTTCACCTAGAATTTAACATTGAAGTCTATGGGAAGAGCATGTTTCATCATAACTTAAAAAGAAATCATACCTTATTAATAATATGTTCATACAAATCTCTTGGTAGGAGGTTACATACATTTTCTCTTTGATTAATCATTTACCACACACAGTTTTAAAAAATAAGATTTTACTTATTTTTACAAAGGGCAGATAACTCAAAAAATGTCTCAAGTGCAATCGGATCACGCACTCATCCTTTTCCGTAACCTGTAAGAAGACTCAGACGTGAACCAGTGCAAGAATTGCATCAAATTGATGCATTTCTTCGCTGGAAGTGTGCCCATGGATGAGGTTTAAACTCTGTATAATGTGTTATTTAGATTTTCGCCACAAAATCAGTTGAGGAATCATTCACGTCTAATTCACTCCAATACATAAACATAAAAGTGGAAATTAATAGTGATACAATACCTTAGATATGTATGATATCTTAGACGCATTTTAAAGCTCACGTTTCATAGTGTAACGTAAAACTGCGACGTCATGGTTACGTTAATGTATACGTAGCAACCAACTCTGATGGCATCGAGTCACATACAAGATTTATTTGTGGTTACGGAAACAGCTGAGTAGTTACGATTGTCATGTGAATTTCATCTACCACACTTTCATCATTCTTTAAATTGGCAAGTTAAGCACATGTAAACTTGTCTTGCTAGCCATATATATAATAATATACAATTACATACATGTACACTATATAGGGCCTAGAATACAATTATATGTACACTGTTTTACATATTATCAATTGTAACAAGCCTTTGCTTCTAAGGTATGAATTAAGAGTCTTTGAGCGGCCAGACGCATTTGATCACCGTAGGACCGTTAGCTCATTTGGTAGAGCACCCAACTAAAATTTCTCCAGGGCACAGGTTAGAATCAGAATCAGAGCATTTTCTCCCTTCAGGGTTTTTTAAGGTCTTGATTTCAAGGGCCAGGGCCTTTCCGATTGGGAAAAATAGTGACATTTGCTTGAAATTGGGGAAAATGTTTCATACAAAAAAATGGGGAAAAACCCAATTCAGAAAGCTTTAGGGCATAATTGGGCTCCGTCTGACTTTCAATTTGATCAAAGCTTACCTCATTCAAATAGGCAGAGGCCAAAAAATTTGGTTTACTTGAGAATTTTGAAGCAAAAATTGTAATCTGTGGGCCTGTGAAGAAGATTTATGAACGATTTGGCTACCCTGCTTGATTTGTTTTCATTGTTTGGGAATTTCAAAGCAAAAATTGGGAAAAATACCCGCTTTTTAGCACTGGGAATGGGGCCTTATTTCGCCCCCCTACTGACCCTAAAAAAATCCTTGCCCTTCCTGTTACATTCAGTTTGAGCCATATAGACCACCCCTGGACTTACTGTTAGGGGCAAAAAGAATCTGGGTTGTATACTTGTACATCTTCCAGAGCAAAGGCAATTTATGGAGGGAGGAATTTTGTGGTCAGATTGGTTAAATTACAAGTGGCCAGTTAGCTTAGACGGTAGAGCACCTGACTACAGAATCAGGGTGCTTGGGTTTGAATCACTGTCTGGACAGATTCCGGGGGCTTGGGTTTGAATCACGGTCTGGGGCTTGGGTTTGAATCACGGTCTGGTCTGGGGTTTGAATCACGGTCTGGGGGCTTGGGTTTGAATCACGGTCTGGTCCGGGGTCTGAATCACAGTCTGGTCCGTTGCATTTTGTTCCAGTGCTCGAGCTGATGGCGAACTTTTTTCAAAAATGGCGGAAAAAAATTGAAAGTGGCGAAAATCCCTTTTTGCAATAAATTGTATTTTAAATCCTTTGTCAGTGACGCATTATCGCCTGTTTGTTTATGCAGTCAAAATCTGTTTATTCAGTCAACGCGTGCGACCGGAAATATCGCGTCGCTCCAGTGCACACAGAGCTGGTCACAGCCTCGGGTAATTTATGGCTGCATAAAAGTCGGTGATTATGTCATAAAGTACATCGGACAGTTGTTTATCCTGCTGTGGTCAATTGTTTAACATTTAAAGTCTTATTCATTATCGTGTTATCATCTCCACATTAATGTCAATTCTTAACCAGAGAACAGACCGGTAATTAAATTGGCCGTATTATTGTGTATAATGTATATATCAATACATCAATTGTTTGTTTTTGCGGCCAAACTCGTTGATTACAAGATTTTGATTTTGATGTGTTTGATTTTAGTTCGAATATTTCATAAACAATGCGGTCGGTCACCATTGATATGGACATAGCAATTTTAATAAATAATTTTCTTTGAAGTTCGGTGTGCAACAGTATAAAAATGCTTATCTCATAAGACTATGCACCCCGTTCTATTTTGACACTAAACTTGTAGCTTCTGATCCTAGTCAGTCTAAAATTTAAAAAAAATTTTTAACTATGTTTGGCTTTACAGTCAACTCCACCTGCTCAAACATCTGATTCTGTCCAAATTGCAAAATCTTCCATACAAAAACGGAAATTTAATAGGGAATGGTTGAGATACGACTCTAAATTGGGCTTGATGTTTTGTGACATCTGCATTTCGGGCAATGTACACAATGTTTTCACTGAGGGGTGTAGCATCATGAATTTTATATTTATATGATTTATTATCTGAATTTTGATTTCCATAATAGAATTTATCAAACAAATCAACTTATTATTTCAGAAAGAAGTGTTTAGGTATGGTAGCTGGATATGATTAAGTAATGTAACTGATTCAAAATGCTAAAATAAGTGTAATGAATAAAATAATATATAATATGATGGAAATAATTGTAATGCATGTGATTATTTGTGCTGTGCCGCTCCCCGAAAAAGTGGCGAAAGGGAATTCTGGTCCAGTGGGAGCACTGTTTTGTTCCCTTCCCCCTGTTGCACTCAGAAACAAATTTGAGGATTCAGTATACAAGATGGTGATATTCTTGAATACTCTTTTCTTATATTTTTCCTAGTTTTGTAAGATGAGAACACATTTTCTTGTGAAATATGGTTGTATTCCTAGTTTTGGGTTTTGTTTAAAATGTTATATATACATGGTAGATATGATCAGAAAACGTAGGCGGTACAAGTGTGTTACATTTCATTAATTACTCCAATAAAAAGCCAACTGAGGTACCAATCATTCATCCATTAAAAGAATTCAGACAGATACACAACTGTCATTTAAGTAAATTCGAACGGATCGAATCCATGGTGCACAGTGTACCACTTAAAGCATCTCCTACAATTATCAGCACAGAAACAACAACCCTGGTCTATAAAATAAATATGACATATTACCTCTAATTCCCTGTTTCTGAATACGTTAACATTTGTAGGTATATTGGATGGAAAGACCGAAAATATAGACTTGGACATGATTCATGTTTTGAGAATTTCCCGCGGAACTTGGGAACTTAAGAAGTCGTTCGTTCTATGTTTCGTGTTTATATATCTTCTCTTGGTTTGTGGTTGTTTGTGTGGCTTTCGTTTTCGTTACATCGTTTGGAAACATGATATCTATAGGACAGTTTTTTAGATGGTCTATTTGAATTTTTACCCACCTATCAATATGTATGTGCGCTTGATGAAGATCGAAATGTCAAAACATATTTCCTAGCCATTTCGCATACAAGAAAATGGAAATCTCTTAATTCTTGAACATGATATATAGCATATTTCTTTCAGATACTCGGTCTAACTTTACCTTATATACCCAGGAGGCTGTTTCTCAAAAAAGTCATTCGACCAGACGTAAACTTAGTCCAGACTAAACTCGCTTTAATTTGAGTTTAAACCTGAATTCATATTGAAGATATCTTAATTAAAAGGTATCTTATAGATCTATAATTAATAAGATATCTTTGATTTTGATAATTAAATTTATGATATATTCCATAATTTACAGTTTATAAGATATCTCATAAGATGTATAAGATAATCTTATACAATGTCATGTTCTCTATGAAAGGTGAAGATACTGGCGAACAGTGACCGATCTCATAATCCCCATAAGTAATACAAAAGAGATAGTTGGGCAAACACGGACCCCTGGACATACCAGAGGTGGATCAGGTGCCTAGGAGGAGCAAACATCCCCCTGTCGACCGGTCACACCCGCCATGACCCCGCCGGATATCTTGGTCAGGTAAACGGAGTTATCCGTAGTCAAAACCAGTGTGCGACGAACTGTTTAGACAACAATCGGTATGAAACACATCAGACAGCATTTGACCCAATGATAGGTTGTATTGGCAAACTAAATTGTTATAACGACCATAGAATTTGCGAAATGCTGACTTTAAACGAGACTTTTGATATATACCCTGACTGTTGTCTATTATATAAGATATATCATTAACTTAATTAATACTTATTGTGTATTACACAAGAAATCTTATATTTACTGTAGTTTATGAGATATCTTACAAAAAGAAGCAGAATTACATCTTAGAAATTTTTAATTATAAGATATCTTATGAAACATATATGATCTCTTATGTACATGTAGATGCTCTGTGCCGGATTTAGAGAGGGGGGGGGGGGGGGGCGCAACCCCCCCCCCCTTCCTAAAATTTAAAAATTTAAGGTAAATCGCGGTGTCTTCTTTCGGAAAATGTACTAAACGATAAAAGAAACAATAATTTCTTCCACTCCAGGAGAAATAAATGACAAAATATTTTGATTTCTTGATTACTTTATTGGGATAACTTATTCCCCCCCCCCCCCCCCCCCAAAAAAAACCCTTAAAATTTGTGTCATTTTATTAATTTCACCTTATTAAAATGATAGAAAATAGTACAAATGACTAAATAGGAGAAATGTTTCAAGCCCCATAAAATCTGTAAAATGCAGGAGCTTCGCCCCCTGGACCAACTGCCTCATATAGTGACGCCCCCCGTAACCGCAATTCCTGGATCTGCCCATGTTTTATAAGATAGCTCATGATTTTTCCCCCAGGTATATTGTATCTGGGTTCTCTCTTCCACCAATAAAAACTGGGGGCCACCAGATAATTGAAAAATTGTTAAGTGTGACGGAAAACAGCAAAACAAACAAAACTCGTGAATTTTATAAGATATCTTAATTGTATCTTATAAAATAACTCATAAAGTTTATGAGTTTTTTTTTTTACACTATGTAAGCTATCTCATATATTCAATGGTATATCTTATCAAGAAAAACATATAAGCTATCTCATATCTTTTATAAGATATTGTCACGTGTAGCGGTCACCCAACCAAGTGCTGATCACGCTTGTCGTGATCGAGATCGAGAGAGAGACCCTACCACATCACCAGATAGCTCTTTAGCGAGGCAGTATAAGTTCCCACATAAATACTGTCCGCTACAATATCATATAAAGGATATAAGATATCTCATAATAAATTACAACTTTTATAAGATATCTTATTAAATTCATGTTTAAAGAGGAATAAAAGTAAAAACGGCGTGCCATAATATTTTTCATATATATTGCACAAATCAAATGAAACATTGCTCTCACTAATGGAAGTCGCAAACATAAACACGCGTTGTATTTAGCTAAATATCGTCACAGTTTATGTCATTTTGTAATAACATTATGAATATTCGTGACACAAGACATTTACACATTTATAATGCATTCTTTCGCTTTCTTTTCGTTTGTATATAATACATCCATGTGGGCTGTGCTACTCGACTGCCACCAATCTGATTAAAATACAGATCTCTCACAGAGAGCAGTGGGCTATTTGAGAGATCTGTATTTCATAATCAGACTGGACTGCCACGCTCCTTTGTACAATAAATTCTATAATTTTCGACAACGATGTGTTTTTCATACACATGTACTTGTAACTAATAAGTTTGCCTGTTGTTTTGAATAGTTTTATGCACAGTTGATAAAAAAAGTATATATATGATGTACATTAAAGTGATATTCGACATGATGTTAATCAATCTGATTAAAATCAGATCTTTGATCCACTCCTCTAATGTTACATGTATGTCGCTACAGAAAACGGTCGACATACGACTCGTAACATTACCAGAGCGGACCAAGGATCTCATTTTAATTAGATTAAATGTTAATAATTTTAAATTAGAAAAGGACATTGAATTTGATTAAATGGACATTATGGTGCTGATTAAATCATAAACTGGGACTATGTAATCAATGCAGTTATTTTTAGGCAAGTTCTCTCTCTCTCTCTCTCTCTCTCTCTCTCTCTCTCTCTCTCTCTCTCTCAAATGATGAATATACCCAGTTGCGTATAATTTTTGCGTATAGGCAGCTACGCGCCTGAACTGCAATATTTTAGGAAAAGAAATATATAAGGCCAATACAAGAGACAACATTACTCAAATCGGTAACGATAAAGAACTGGAAGTCCTGAATAGTACTGAACGTGTGGAATCTGGCGTTGACGTAAAACATGACTTTACTTTGGAGATATAAACAATGTGTAATACTCAGATTATTTGATTTTTTAAAAAGTACACTATACTATACTATACTATACTATGTAAAACTTATACGGTACCAATTTTGATGCACCAGATGCGCATTTCGACAAATAATGTCTCTTCGGTGATGATCGACCGAAATGTTTGAAATCCGAAACAACTATGAAGTTTTATATCTAAATAGAGCCAAAAACAGCGTGACTATACTATACTATACTATACTATAGTATACTATACTACAGTAGCTATTCCAGTTTTGAATGCAATTTACCACTAAAAAGTGAAATAAAATACGATGAATGTATCAGGTTCGTTGATTCATGCAGATTTTTCTTTGAGTCCATTTTCTGTAAGCTTGGGTCAGGTCGATTCTTCACTGGACATCAGGCTAGATTGGTCCTCAATCTGACATCTCATCTAGAGATATTTATTTAGAGATGGCGGTTATGCAGAACCGCGAAATTTTAAAAACACTCCAGCAATGCTTAGCACTTTAAAACTTAAAAAGCTCTATTGTGACTTTTCTCCTTCCACAGGGTCATGGTTTGAATAAAAATTAAATCGGGATGTTTTGTATCAGCTCGACAAATTGTACCCTTCTAGATAGTAGATGTGGAAAGGAATATTATTCCTGTATATCCATAAATGTAGGCATTTCATTGGACGACAAGTCGGGGATATGAGGGCATACACCCTGCAGAGAATAGATGGGGTACAAAATGGCTTCGATAAACCTATATACTTCACCGCTTCGTAAAATAAACATTTCTTAAAAATCTATCTTATAGTTTAGCTCCGCTCGTGACGTAATAACGATGTTTAACTATCTCGTCAAGTCAAGATAATATTCTGGTTTTCTCGACATAAACCAAATTCTATCTCGTGTAGTCAAGATAAGTTATCTCATTTCCTAACTACAATTATGAAAAGGCAGTAATTGTCAATTCAACAATTTTAATCACGATACAAGATATTTGGTTTATGTCGAGAAAACCAGAATATTATCTTGACTTGACGAGATAATTATCTTGACTTGACGTGATATCTTGTGTTGACAAAAATTATCTTGATGGCATAAATATGCCACCATAAATTCTTGAATTGCGACCCACTTTCGGTAAACTTTTTGTCGAGATGTAAATGAAATGGCTTATAACAGAGAAAACGACAAAGCTTGAAACCGTGGCAGGGGGAGGAAACTTCAATGACTTATTGGTAATTACATATGTACTTCTTTTTATGTGATATTTATCTACTTTTCATGTTTGTTTTACTGCATTGCAATCATTGTCGCCGCATTTTATCCCATTTTAATCCCGTATGATATATTATAACTATGTTAATTAAAGTTATACATGTACATGCGAATTAAATTGATATTCTGCACGCCACATTCATGCTTTCAAAAGAGGAATCTTCACATGCTTGAAAATCTTTTGTAAATGTTTTAATACAGTCCCTAATTTTAAAACTGACCTACAAATCTTTCAGAGGTGAACGCGGAACTTATTTGTTGTGCTTCAAGGGCAGCATGAAATTTAAAGACGCCATACCAGTTTTAGTTCTTGTTATAGCAGTTCTATATTACCAAAGCAACCGAGAAGACCCGGCAGACCTCGCCCTACTGAACGCGACCTATGATTACATTATAGGTAAGTTTATGTTTTGCTTTATATATCTAGAATACGAATTCTTGTATAGTATCAAACAGCACCACTTTTCTTGGATATGAGCTTTTTAATCCCTATACAGCGAAGCCCGAGTGTTTGCACTTCGTCTGTCCATCTCCGGACTTTTCCCCATCTAGTTTTTGGCGTTCGGAAAGTTTTTGACTGAAAACATTAAACTGTGTCGATGTTCTCTGCTTCTATCGTACGTAGAACTACTATTTTAGTATACATTTATTTCTGAGAAGATTCTTCGAATGTTGGTAATAGTTATGTGACAATTCGTTATTAATGAAGGTGAATGTTGATAATAGTTATGTGACAATTCGTTATTGATTAAGGTGAATGTTGATAATAGTTATGTGACAATTCGTTATTGATTAAGGCGAATGTTGGTAATAGTTATGTGACAATTCGTTATTGATTAAGGTGAATGTTGATAATAGTTATGTGACAATTCGTTATTGATTAAGGTGAATGTTGGTAATAGTTATGTGACAATTCGTTACTGATTAAGGTGAATGTTGATAATAGTTATGTGACAATTCGTTATTGATTAAGGTGAATGTTGGTAATAGTTATGTGACAATTCGTTATTGATTAAGGTGAATGTTGATAATAGTTATGTGACAATTCGTTATTGATTAAGGTGAATGTTGATAATAGTTATGTGACAATTCGTTATTAATGAAGGTGAATGTTGATAATAGTTATGTGACAATTCGTTATTGATTAAGGTGAATGTTGATAATAGTTATGTGACAATTCGTTATTGATTAAGGTGAATGTTGATAATAGTTATGTGACAATTCGTTATTGATTAAGGTGAATGTTGATAATAGTTATGTGACAATTCGTTACTGGTTAAGGTGAATGTTGATAATAGTTATGTGACAATTCGTTACTGGTTAAGGTGAATGTTGATAATAGTTATGTGACAATTCGTTATTGATTAAGGTGAATGTTGATAATAGTTATATGACAATTCGCTATTGATTAAGGTGAATGTTGATAATAGTTATGTGACAATTCGTTATTGATTAAGGTGAATGTTGATAATAGTTATGTGACAATTCGTTACTGGTTAAGGTGAATGTTGATAATAGTTATGTGACAATTCGTTATTGATTAAGGCGAATGTTGGTAATAGTTATGTGACAATTCGTTATTGATTAAGGTGAATGTTGATAATAGTTATGTGACAATTCGTTATTGATTAAGGTGAATGTTGATAATAGTTATGTGACAATTCGTTATTGATTAAGGTGAATGTTGATAATAGTTATGTGACAATTCGTTATTGATTAAGGTGAATGTTGATAATAGTTATGTGACAATTCGTTATTGATTAAGGTGCTGCTTACTCGTTGGAATTTTCCCTTGTGGTGACTTTCGTCGCCATTTTCAGGGGGAATAGACCATGTCATAGTCCTTTGATTTGCCATCGCTAATGGCATGCGCTATGATGGTTACACCGGGGCAGCAGGAAATCCCCGTTTTCTCAATAATACTTTCAGTTTTATCGTGGAATGTTTACATAATGGTGAATTACATGTATAAGCATTAGGAAATGCACAACAAAATATTGTGTGGTTTTATTTCAGTGGGGGCTGGATCTGCGGGATGTGTACTTGCAAACAGACTTTCGGAAGATCCAGATTCCTCGGTGCTCATTATAGAGAATGGGGGATCAGAAGACGAAAACGAGAACATCAGCCTTCCAATTTGTCCTGCAGAAGTTCAGCAATCAAAACAGGACTGGAGGTTCCAAACTGTGCCCCAGAAGAAAGCGTGTTTGGCGCTGCGTGATAGGGTACACAATGTAGATGTCAACATGCACAATTTGAGTATTTAGGTTCCCGGAGTCAGGTGACCAGTTGTGATTGGTCTGCGTCCGTCGTCGTGCGTTAAACAGCTTTAACTTCTTGATCTATAACTACATGTACTCTTCATTGGAACAAAGGGGACATGGAGTGTAAACTTTAAAACTCGTGCACCCAGGTGCTTTAAAAGTGTGTCAAACTTGCCAAAATTGACAAGGGTCCAAAATATTCTTCTGTAGGTCTACCATCTCGCATTTGTAAGACAAATTTGGTACATAGTGATATGAAGCAGGAAGGCCTCTACCACAATTGTAAATTTTATGTTCCCCAGGCAAGGGGTTCTGATTCCAGGGGGAACCAAACCTTATTAAGATATCTTGTTTAATATACTGTACAAGATATCTTATAAATTAAAGTATATGAGATATATTATATAGTTTATACGATATCTTATATATATTCACGAGATATCTTATCAACTTTAAACTATGTGGGATATCTTATAAGATTTATTGTATAGATATCCTAATTTAAAAAGAAGAAGATATGTCATAAATTACATAAGATATCTTTATAGAGGAATGCATGTAATTGCGGCGTGCCATAAGAAATAGCAACATAGACACCGTGATTGTTTTCTGTTTCATTTAGAGATCCGCCTGGCCTCGGGGAAGAGTCCTTGGTGGAACAAGTAGCTTGAACTACATGCAATATATCCGCGGCAGTCGTCATGACTACGATGGTTGGGCAAGAGAGGGGTGTACAGGATGGAGCTATAGAGACGTTCTCCCATATTTCATTAAATCAGAGGATGTTCAGATTCCAGAGCTTCAAAAGTCAGGTTTATAATAATGCAGTATTTTTGTCAATTTGATTGTTTTGTTATATACTGGATTTGTATACACTATACAGATTTCAATTAACATATTATTGAATTCATACAGATTGCACTATGCACACAACTGTTACAAATTAAAGTTTAAGAATTTTAAGATCATTTGATAGACAGTAACTTTTGAACAGTCAATGATATTAAGATTTGCAAATCACAAGCCATTCGGGCAACCATTTTCAGGAATTGCCCGAAACTAACATTAAATTATGAAAGTAGTTGAAAATGAAAGTAAATTATACGCATGCGAAATCTGAATAATGTTCAAGACAAATCCGGAACAGACCGAGTGAAGATACATAATTAATGGGACGAAACAGGAAAATCACTGGCCGTGGGCGTTCGGACTACCGCTAATTTCACAGACAGAACTTTAGTTGTGCATGTACACGGGTAGTGCAGTGTTTGGTTAAAAAATGAATAAATGCGAATCCACCTATTTTGGAATATAGTTAAACTGTTTTTCAAACCAGTGTATCTCTCTCTATTATTCGCGTAAATGGAGGTAAAATGTGTTTAACACCCCACCCTCCCAAAAAAGGCTGGGGGTATTATCTAATATTAGCAAATGTAACGCAGTTGCGGTCTCTCATTGCAATTGGAGAGAGAGAGAGAGAGAGAGAGAGAGAGAGAGAGAGAGAGAGAGAGAGAGAGAAGTAAAAAATAAACATTATTGTGGCCTGAATATTGATAGATCAAATCGTTCCTTAGATTACCAACTATAAATACCCATAACCCTTTTCTGTATATAATGTGCACATTTGATTAAGAATTTGTTTTATATATTTGTAATTATCCGTTTAAATTTATGTTACCTTATATACTAAAGCTTATCATGGAAAAGGGGGTTGTTTGTCCGTCAGTGACGGGACTGCCACGCCCCTCAATAAGAAAGTTTATGCTAGAGCAATGGAGGAACTCGGATATCCAACCATAGATTGTAACGGTAAATCACAAAGAGGTAGAGTATATGTTTCCCATAATACAAGCAAATATCCATGAACCCCCGCCATTTTTCTTCTTCTTACACGCATGCGCGCGCACACAACTGCTGACATATCCTTATAATGCAGGTTTTTTTTCTTCTTTTGGTCTTTTTCGATTTTGTAATACGCGCCTTTTCTCACTATTGCCGCAATCTATAACTTGTTTAGATTGCAATGAGTTAATATTGCATTTTTTCTTATTGTTACACAGGGTACTGTTTTGCTCAGGAAACGGTAAAGAATGGAGAGCGTTGTAGTACTGTTAAAGCCTTTCTACGACCGGCCATGGGACGCAAGAACCTTCACGTCTCCATGAATTCACATGTTACAAAGGTATGAAAAATTAAGTAAATGTGTAGAAACGGCTACTGGGTCAATCTCTCGCCATTAAAATGTTTTTTATGAGGCAACACTGAGAACGTGAAAGCCGAAATACATTTCCCCCCAGATTTTGATAAAAGACAGGGAAGCTGTCGGTGTATCGTTCGTGAGAAACAACAGGAAGCACGTGATAATGGCAAACAAAGAAGTGATTGTCTCCGCGGGGGCGGTCAGTTCACCCCAGATCCTGATGCTCTCTGGAATAGGACCGAAGGAGCATCTAGAATCCAAAGGGGTACGTAGAACTTAACAATGTCACGACAATACACCAACGCTTCTGATGAATGCGTTCACTGGTAAATATTTACCCCCCCCCCCAAAAAAAAAACCCCAACAAAACCCAGCATACATTTACATTGAAGGCATTTCAAATTCTCAATAGTGGCGTAATAGAAAAGAATATATTTTTATTTTTGCTTTGAGCTTTAGGACTATTACTGCACTTCTACTAACTAACGAAAATCACATGCAAAATACCTCAATGATAAACTGTTGTTTAAGGTAATCGTTTAATCAGTGCATTTAAAAGTTGGATTCTTCTAGGAACGTTGACAGTTAAATTGAGCTCGGGACACCGAGTGCGAAGGTATAGAATTGCACTGATAAAATTGATGGGACTGTCTGTTTTATGGATTCCCGAACAGATCCCGGTGATTGCTGATCTTCCGGTTGGAAATAATCTACAAGACCATATAATGACGGATATGGAATTCTATGATAACACGACAAGCGCCACTACCACCGCCAAAGCAATGTCCCCTAGTGCTATCATTCAATATTTGGCAACACGCTCAGGTAAGTCCCGAGTTAGAAATTTCTGTACAAAGCTCTACTTGTATGTTATATTTAACGACTGTTTTGATTTAACACTTCCCTCCTTTCCTCTTCTTTGACTTTAATTTGACTGGTTCTCTTCCCTCAATTTCGTCACCACCAGGAAATTTGAAAATGTTGGCACCTTTATCATTATATTGCGCATCATAAATCATGCAAGATCTGAAAACAGTATGCATCTAATTAGAGTTGTGTAAGATAGTATCTTGACATTTTCGTGCAAAATTAAACAGTTAAAGCATTACTTCAACACTTTTATACTTGCTGGAATGTAATCAGGAGTTGCAAGAATTACACAAGTTACAAGATAAAAGAAGACATCTGTGTAGAAGGTGCTTTTAGTGCTACTCAAGAATGTCCAAGTGATATAAAGTGAAATACACCTACAGGCAGTGAGGAAAACAATAAAAAAAAATATGAAAAGTGGCCTCTCCCATTGTCTACTTTGTCTCATCACGTCTGCGCGGTTGTTCTCTCTTGGTTTTACTAACATGTTATGAAACATTTGGATATTTAGCTATTATGTGTAATTTACAAAGTATGCAATTGTCTCTCTTTGTGTAAGCTTTAACATAATTCTTCCAGTATGCTTCAACAGAGCTATTTAAAAATAATGCAAGTACCAATGTACAAATAAGTTTACCTTATTTTAGGTATTTTGACCAAGAGCCAACAGGAAGGAACTGCATTTCTCATGGATGACGAAAAGATTCCACCACAACTTCAGATTAATTTCTACAGCTTTACCTTAACACCAAATTCCATTGACCTCTTTTTGGATAATATTAACCTGGATCCAAAGGTTACTCTCTCCATTTCTGAACGAAATCAATTCACACACCTCACTCTGCTGAGAAATTTCCACACCAATTCTATACCTCATTCTGCCGTGAGATTTCCACACGAATTATGTACCTCATTTTACCGTGAAATTTCCACACGAATTCTTCATACGAAGTAACTAAATACTGATATATACTTATAAATGTATTAAACACAGTTGGCTCATGAGCTTTAAGGATGATTAATGTAATGAACGACGGAGGACATCTGTGATAGGGTCTCAATAGCTGTCATGAGGATGGGATATATATAACTGTGGTGAGAGATGGAGATGATAAATTGATTCATTAAAAATTGTTTCCGCCGATTTTGGAAGATGAAGGGATATAGCTTAGAAAATGGGGGGGGGGGGGGGGGGGGGGTGTGTTTATATAATCCTAATTAGTTTGGACTCTGAAAGTTGTCCATTTGTTCATCAAAGATCAGAAAAGTGATGCCATAGAAATCTTTTCGAATTAAAGCAATGTTTGAACTTTAGTACCAGTGGTCGTCGGATTATAGATAAACAACGACAAAACATAAAAAGTATTGAGCTGTATACAACAGATTTGAAAATGAAAATATGATTACTGGTATTCAATTTTCTTTTATTCTTGTGGCGCAATGATACAGCCACGGTTGAAAGTAAGTTTGTTCTCAACAGGGACGTCGCCAGGTTTAGGTGAAAAACCGCAAAATTTGACTTATGCATGGTGCTTAAGGCTGTAGCAGTTGGGGTTCTTTTTGTGTCAGTGCCTACTGTGACATTAGGTTGGAAACTCCGGTTCAGTTTCCGGTGCGTGGTGAAGGAACAGTGAATGCCAATACTAAACGTCCTAGTGATTGTCTTTACGTCTCTTTCCACAAAATATACAGGTCTAATTCCTCATGGAGGAAAGCATCCTATATTTTTATAAAATCGATGTCTGCTAAATGTTAACATCTGATTGAATCATAAAACACATGTTCATATTCCTTTTCAGATAAAAAGTAATTCCTAGATCATTTAATATCCAATCATTCCATACGTTTTATTTACATACAGATGAAAGAAGGTAAGACGAAGGAAACCCAGAGGAATATAGACAGAAATATCGGGACATTTTTCGTGTTTCCGGTCCTTCTCCGTCCTAAGAGTAAGGGGACTATTGCCCTTCAGAGTGCTGATCCCTTTGATCCTCCAGTTATAGATCCACGCTACCTGGAACACACTGAAGACGTCAAAACACTCTTGAAAGGTATGAAAATACCTAGAAGTAAAATGAAAATTCATATAGCGAACGAAACATAATGTTAACCAACTCCATTTCATATCTAATATTTTTCTAGACTATATTATTTTATTGGAACTGAACTCCTTAAAGGAATCGGCAAATCAAAAGCCATTTATGCCATTCAGTAATGGTAGAATATATGGATAATTTAATGTTTTAAAATGAGCAGAGTATATCAGAGTACCAAGAAAGGATTTACGATCATTTCTCGTATATCCATGGGTTCGTGTTTGCCCAACTCCTTATTTTGTATCGCTTATAGGAATTATGAGATTGATCATTGCTCCTTATCTTCGCCTTTCACAGAGCTAGTACAGATGTCCAATACCTTAAGATTTACTGCAATCTAGTACAGCTATCTTGAAAGGCAACACACATACAAAAACTGTAATAAAAGGTAACGTAGTTTCAAAAATATATCAAAAGGTAACATTGGATCATTGAATATGTATGAATAGGTAATATTAGGTTATCAATGATAAATCAGAAAGTACAATTACAGTTACGTAAAATATAGCATAATGTAAGATTAGGATTCTAAATGTACAGAATGTATATCAAAAGGTAACATTAGGTTACTAAAACTACAAAATATATATCAAAAGGTAACATTTCACTAAAACTATATCGAAAGGTAACATTAGGATATTAATACTATATCAAAAGGTTTATATATTTTAGGTTTCTAAAACTATATCGAAAGGTAACATTAAGAAATTTGATACGAAAAGTACATGTACATCAAAACGTAACATTACATGTAGGTTATCAATACTATATCAAAAGGTAGTATATAAGGTTACCAAAATATATCAAAGAATAACATCAGATATAGGGCTCACAGCGGGTGTGACCGATCGACAGGAGATGCTTACTCCTCCTAGGCACCTGGTTCCACCTCTGGTATATCCAGGGGTCCATGTTTGCGCAACTATCTATTTTGTATTGCTTATAGGAGTAATGAGATTGATCACTGTTCGTTATCTTCAATTTTTATCAGCTTACTAACACTACATGTATATCAAAAAGATAAAATTAGTATTTATCATGTAATACTACATATATATTAAAAGGTAACATTAGGTTACTAAACCTGTATTAAATGGTTGCAAAACGACAATAGGAGTTCGTATGCTACAATGATGAATATATCATAAAGTGGTTTTGAAATTTACGCCATCATATTCAGGTACGTGATGAAATAGAACTGTAGAAATGGAAAGTTTGAACGTGTGTTTGTTTGAGGTTCATTATTATGATTTATTTCTTTTTTTAATTAATGTTTCTTTGTAATGAATACTTGATCATAGAACAATGGCATTTTGTTGTCAGCTTATTATCAGTAATATAACAATTTCGACTTTGTGCTTTATTTGTGAGGAGAAATACAACAATTTGAATAAATCCACTATGCCTACACTGTATTTGTAGGAGTACGAAATATTTTACAACTCGGTGATACTAAAGCTTTTCAGTCAATTGGTGCCTCGTCACAGGATCCATTGGAGGCGTATCATCCACATTGTGATGGTATATCTAAGGGTTCAGACGAGTACTGGATCTGTAGGATAAGACATTACACATTCACTGTCTATCACCCGACCTCCACCTGTCGAATGGGAGCCAAAGATGATCCAACGGCTGTGGTTGATCCTGAACTGAGGTTTGTCAGTAAGCTGGAGTGAAATTTTTTGTACAAGATTCTGTATTTGTAAATATTGAGGCTAAATTCTGTCGTTTTTACAGAGTGAAAGGGATTCAGAATCTCCGGGTTGTGGATGCGTCCGTCATGCGTAATGTTCCTTCTGGAAATACAAACGCTCCAACCATAATGATTGCAGAAAAAGCGGCAGATATGATAAGAAATATCGATAGTGTAAAACATATCAGAGAAAAAACTGATAAAGTGTAACTATAGTGACGAAGGGATAATTCTAATATTTAATCATAATGTGCAAAATTCAGTCAAAGTTATTAATGTGTTAAAACAGAAACTATAACTACAATGTAGCAACTCCACACACACACACACACACACACATGTATTATTAATTAACTTCCTTGCGCTGAGTGAGTTTGTGTTGTATGCGAGCATTACGTATAGCCATGGCCATAGACTGACCAATAATTATATGCATGACTGGTTCTAATCCACGTCACATTCCCGCCACTACCTTTCCGAAGGGACTTTCTCTGCCTGTCCCTTGGATAGGACAGATCATTATTACATACAGTAAAATATATAACATCTTCAGAATCCGTGTCCCTGTAAGCATCTATGTCGTGCGTTTAGTTTAAGTGTGTATGCCCCATTGTATTGTCAATGTGTAAAATCATATACGTGTTATACTTTAAGTTCAAGTTTGTTGGTGGTTATACTAAATTGAAAAATCCTGAGATACCCAAAATGATTTCTCTACAACGGGTTATATATCAATATATATATATATATATATATATATATATATATATATATATATCCAAATTGTGTTTTTAAAAAATCACAGTGTCCGGTATAAAATATTAAAAGAAATAAAATAAACAGTACACAAAGTTAAAAATTTAACGCAAACGCTTTCATTTTATAATCCTCAGGCGTTACATTTTAAAATAAACTATTTTAATAAACTATTTTAAAATGTAACGCCTGAGGATTATAAAATGAAAGCCCTTGCGTTAAATTTTTAACTTTGTGTACTGTTTATTCTATTTCTTTTAATATATATATATATATATATATATATATATATATATATATACACATATACATATGCTGATAACTTTTATATACGAATATGCAGTGTGCTAATCTCTGCACATTTAAAGTTCATTGTATTATGTTCTGTATTAAAATCTATTATACATTCCTGCAGTTGTCGCCATTTACTATTTAGAAGATTTTGTTTTACATGTCCAGACACTTTTTATACAACCCTCGTATGTATATCAAGTTTGTAAAAGGAATCCAGTATTTGATACAGGGAACATATCCAATAATAAATCAAGAAATACAGAAATAACATTTCACTGTTCATTCGAGATTTGTGTTTTTCTTGGTTTTTCTTATAGTATGTATATATATATATATATATATATATATATATATATATACAATGTGTGCGCGTGTGTGTGTATATGTCCAATTTTCAAGTCGGCACACCCTTTTTCCAGACAAAGACGCTAACTGCATATTGGGGAAATATAGAAACGGCACTACTGCTATACAAACATGACAAATCTTGCTAACTCTATCACCCTATTATATAGGTGAAACCAGTATCCCTGGTATGATTAGTGCGTATGATGGTATCAGTTTTCGGACTAATTTGTCGAGATACAGGAAATGCTTCGTAAAGAAAGTATTGGTTCAAATGAATGCTGGACAACTCGCCCCCTCTTAGGACAACTCGCCCTCTCTTAGGACAAGTCTCCCCCATCTCTTGAGACAACTCGCCCCCAATATTATATATAAATATATTATCACATTTTATTTTTATTTTGTGTGTGTGTGTGTTATTTACACTTTTAACCCTATAAAGATTTATTTCATACTTTAGCACGAATGGTAAATTCTAATAGAATTATACACAGATTTGATTATTGCATTTCAGAAAAAGTTATATTTTTCATAAATCAATTGGCAAGGAAAATTATATTTACCATTAAATGTCTCCAATACTGAGAAAAATTTTGGGTTTGGGGGGGGGGAGTGTGAGTGAGGTTTTTTGGTGTGTTTTTTATCGATATAGTATACATAAGTGTAAAGGTGAAGCATGAATATTCTGATACATGTAATTATCTTTTAATGCGTTTCTCAACTAAATCCCGTTGAAAAATAATGAAATTCCCATTTTAGAAATTTTATAACGGCTTTGCTTTACTGATTCTTTTTACGCGGGGTGATTCTTTCTACGCGGCGATTTCAAAGTGTAAAGAACTCTGATGATGAGTACCTCATAACGTTTGAAGTAAATTTATAACAGCTTGGGGGAAATCAAACAATTAGATTTACCAACAGACGCAGATTATTGATAATTATACTACGTCAGTTGTAGACCAAGCTAATACTCCCCTATACCAAACGCTAACTTGTTTCCGCTGAAATTATATATTTTACATGTACATAAAAGTGATGATGAATTTACTGAACCCAAACACTGGATTTTCACTAAAATCTTTCGTCTTGCATAAAAAGACACGAAGTTCGGTCTTTATGTGAACACGTCTTATTGTCTGTGATGTATATACTATCTATAAGAAATTCATTAATTTCTGCTAAAACACCTCTTGGATTTAGACCAAAAATAATAATTGTAAACATGTATGATATGAAGGAGCAAAATATCTCAAGAGAGGGGGCGAGTTGTCCCGAAGAGGGGCGAGTTGTCTTGAGGGCGAGTTGTCTTAGGGGCGAGTTGTCCCGATGAGGGGGCGAGTTGTCTTGAGGGCGAGTTGTCCCGATGAAGAGGCGAGTTGTCTTGGGGGCGAGTTGTCCTGATACCGTTCAAATTTATTCTATACATATAACGGATTAAATATTTCCAATTCGCGCTTTCACTTGTAAAGAATATCAAAATGACCTACGGTAATATTTTCAATGGGGTGAAAATGACTACGTGCCCTTTTCCACGGCGGGTCAAAAACTGGAACGACACAGGTAAATATCCACGTCCTTTATAACGAGTGTTGTTTGTCATTTATTGAAGAAGGATATCGGCCTTTGCACTTTGATGGGTTAAGTCTAGCACTGTAGAGACCGACAGCGGTAGATACACTGGCAGAGAGTGGAGACTTCAACGGATATTCGGTAATTATCATATTCAGCAAACTCCATTGCATTTAAGTTTTTTTTAATACCAAGATATATTGATGGTGATGATGATTGTGATAATAATGGCAATAATCAGATAGCCTACTAATGCAGAACACTTGAATTTATCAATGTTCTTCAAATTGCAATGCTTTACGACAGGCTGGTTTTAAAATAAATAGGTCAACACCGATGGATTTGAATTTTCCTCAATGAAGAACGACATTAATTTTGTTTATCATTTCTTTTTTGAAATTGTATTTGACTTCGTTGTTGTGGGATTTTTAGGAGAATATGGTACTGAAGGCGGCCGTAATAGTTTTATTCCTTGCTGTAGCAGTGGTGTATTTCACAAAGAACAGAAACAACACAGATGAGCATATCTTACTAAATTCTTCCTATGATTACATCATACGTAAGTCATCATCTTAAATCATACTTTTATTATTTAGAAATAAACGAGAAAAATATTTGAATTCATTAGAGAGATATGCTTTATTTGTATTGGATATTTATTTTGTTGTAATCATATTGTTTCTAACTGCTGATTTATAGATTGTTCTGTTACACCCTTAATACGCGTTCATGTTATGAAAACCAAAATTTAATCAAAAGTTTTATAATTCAACGGTTATTTTCAGTGGGAGCAGGTTCAGCGGGATGTGTTCTTGCGAACAGATTGTCAGAGAATCCGGAATCGTCAGTACTTATCCTAGAAGCCGGTGGTTCCGAACTTGAAAATATCAATATAAGTATCCCATTAGCCGCGGGAGGTGTGCAGTTATCAAAGGAAGACTGGATGTTCAGAAGCGTACCTCAGAAAAAAGCATGTTTGGCAATGCGTGATAAGGTATATGTTTAAATGTGCATCATTACAAGTCTTTTTGTGAATGACAACTCAAATGTTAATATGAATATATTGGCAGCTACGCTATAATGTCTGTCAGTTGTTTTAATTTTTTTTATTCATGTTGAGACGTCACCAGTATAAAGTGTCGAAGTTCCACATATTATATACCAATGTGAGGCGCTGAGGGCCTTAACAAGTTCCACATATTATATACCAATGTGAGGCGCTGAGGGCCTTAACAAGTTCCACATATTATATACCAATGTGAGGCGCTGAGGGCCGTAACAAGTTCCACATATTATATACCAATGTGAGGCGCTGAGGGCCGTAACAAGTTCCACATATTATATACCAATGTGAGGCGCTGAGGGCCGTAACAAGTTCCACATAATATATACCAATGTGAGGCACTGAGGGCCGTAACAAGTTCCACATATTATATACCAATGTGAGGCGCTGAGGGCCGTAACAAGTTCCACATATTATATACCAATGTGAGGCGCTGAGGGCCGTAACAAGTTCCACATATTATATACCAATGTGAGGCGCTGAGGGCCGTAACAAGTTCCACATAATATATACCAATGTGAGGCGCTGAGGGCCGTAACAAGTTCCACATATTATATACCAATGTGAGGCGCTGAGGTCCGTAACAAGTTCCACATAATATATACCAATGTGAGGCGCTGAGGTCAGTAACAAGTTCCACATATTATATACCAATGTGAGGCACTGAGGGCCGTAACAAGTTCCACATATTATATACCAATGTGAGGCGCTGGGGTCCGTAACAAGTTCCACATATTATATACCAATGTGAGGCGCTGAGGGCCGTAACAAGTTCCACATATTATATACCAATGTGAGGCGCTGAAGTCCGTAACAAGTTCCACATATTATATACCAATGTGAGGCGCTGAGGGCCGTAACAAGTTCCACATATTATATACCAATGTGAGGCGCTGAGGGCCGTAACAAGTTCCACATATTATATGCCAATGTGAGGCGCTGAGGGCCGTAACAAGTTCCACATATTAAATGCCAATGTGAGGCGCTGAGGGCCGTAACAAGTTCCACATATTATATGCCAATGTGTGGCGCTAAGGGCCGTAACAAGTTCCACATATTATATACCAATGTGAGGCACTGAAGTCCTTAACAAGTTCCACATATTTTATGCCAATGTGAGGCGCTGAGGGCCGTAACAAGTTACACATATTATATGCCAATGTGAGGCGCTGAGGGCGGTAACAAGTTCCACATAATATATGCCAATGTGAGGCGCTGAGGGCGGTAACAAGTTCCACATATTATATGCCAATGTGAGGCGCTGAGGGCCGTAACAAGTTCCACATATTATATGCCAATGTGAGGCGCTGAGGGCCGTAACAAGTTCCACATATTATATGCCAATGTGAGGCGCTGAGGGCCGTAACAAGTTCCACATAATATATACCAATGTGAGGCGCTGAGGGCCGTAACAAGTTCCACATATTATATGCCAATGTGAGGCGCTGAGGGCCGTAACAAGTTCCACATATTATATGCCAATGTGAGGCGCTGAGGGCCGTAACAAGTTCCACATATTATATGCCAATGTGAGGCGCTGAGGGCCGTAACAAGTTCCACATAATATATGCCAATGTGAGGCGCTGAGGGCCGTAACAAGTTCCACATATTATATGCCAATGTGAGGCGCTGAGGGCGGTAACAAGTTCCACATATTATATACCAATGTGAGGCGCTGAGGGCGGTAACAAGTTCCACATAATATATACCAATGTGAGGCGCTGAGGGCGGTAACAAGTTCCACATAATATATACCAATGTGAGGCGCTGAGGGCCGTAACAAGTTCCACATATTATATAGCAATGTGAGGCGCTGAGGGCCGTAACAAGTTCCACATATTATATAGCAATGTGAGGCGCTGAGGGCCGTAACAAGTTCCACATAATATATGCCAATGTGAGGCGCTGAGGGCCGTAACAAGTTCCACATAATATATGCCAATGTGAGGCGCTGAGGGCCGTAACAAGTTCCACATAATATATGCCAATGTGAGGCGCTGAGGGCCGTAACAAGTTCCACATAATATATGCCAATGTGAGGCGCTGAGGGCCGTAACAAGTTCCACATATTATATGCCAATGTGAGGCGCTGAGGGCCGTAACAAGTTCCACATATTATATGCCAATGTGAGGCGCTGAGGGCCGTAACAAGTTCCACATATTATATGCCAATGTGAGGCGCTGAGGGCCGTAACAAGTTCCACATATTATATGCCAATGTGAGGCGCTGAGGGCCGTAACAAGTTCCACATATTATATGCCAATGTGAGGCGCTGAGGGCCGTAACAAGTTCCACATATTATATGCCAATGTGAGGCGCTGAGGGCCGTAACAAGTTCCACATATTATATACCAATGTGAGGCGCTGAGGGCCGTAACAAGTTCCACATATTATATACCAATGTGAGGCGCTGAGGGCCGTAACAAGTTCCACATATTTTATACCAATGTGAGGCGCTGAGGGCCGTAACAAGTTCCACATATTTTATACCAATGTGAGGCGCTGAGGGCCGTAACAAGTTCCACATATTATATACCAATGTGAGGCGCTGAGGGCCGTAACAAGTTCCACATATTATATACCAATGTGAGGCGCTGAGGGCCGTAACAAGTTCCACATATTATATACCAATGTGAGGCGCTGAGGGCCGTAACAAGTTCCACATAATATATACCAATGTGAGGCGCTGAGGGCCGTAACAAGTTCCACATAATATATACCAATGTGAGGCGCTGAGGGCCGTAACAAGTTCCACATATTATATACCAATGTGAGGCACTGAGGGCCGTAACAAGTTCCACGTATTATATACCAATGTGAGGCGCTCAGGGCCGTAACATTTAGGTGTTCGTTATCGTTGCAACACGTGCCGCACACGGGACCTTCATTTCGATGGTCATTCGAAAGACCCGTAATATTTGATTTTAATCCTGCGCGCAAGACGATGGAAGATGCAGTATGTTACAATGACTTCCTGCCGGGATTGAGACTTAACGCCCGGTTCCGGGACTTATCGTCCGGTTGCGAAGCGAATGCTCTGGCCAATAGACAACTGCTATCTGATGTATTTCTTCACTGTTCGGGGTAGTTCAGTGGTAGAGTGTTCACCTCATAACCAAGAGGTCGTGAGTTCGAGTCCCACTCATGCCTTGGGCGTGTCAAACTTAATACCTTAACATAGGTAATGATTGCTTCTTCACCAAACGCTCGACATTTAGAAGGGAGAATCACGGGTCTTTCGGATATGACATAAACAGAGGTCCCGTGTCGCAACAGATGTTGGTACAATAAAGAACTCTCATTGTTACGGCTCTGAGTGCTAAATATACGTCTAAAATTGTTGTACTTCCCCTACAGCTGGTGACGTCTCAATGTGAGTGAAAATTCTCGACGGGATGTAAAAACAAACAACCAATCAATCAATCAATCTAATGTAATTTCTATTTTTAAAATAAATCAAATTGGAACTGCCGTTTGTATATGTACATGAAATACATGTATTGTCTTTTCGAGTTCAGCGATGCGCCTGGCCTCGGGGAAGAGTCCTTGGAGGAACTAGTAACATGAACTACATGCAATATATCCGCGGCAGTCGTCATGACTACGATGGTTGGGCAAGAGAGGGGTGTACAGGGTGGAGCTATAGAGACGTTCTCCCATATTTCATTAAATCAGAGGATGTGCAGATTCCGGAACTTCAAAACTCAGGTTGATACATAAACCCACAATATTTCTTTTGTTCCTTACATTTAATCCTCGAATTTGTGAGATAACTAGTAAATATGAATTGTAGAAATGTTTAGCACCAACCACCTTTGCTACATTTACACCCATACAGTTGTGTGATAAACTATAACATGGCAAATGGAGAACGCTAAAATTTAATATTTTTATGCCCCTGTAATCGGGGGTACAACGTTTTTGGTCTGTCCGCAAAAACTGGAACATTGGGCATAACTTTTCAATGGATGGTGATGGGACTTTTATATGTCACATGTACATTTCTTTTAACAAGACTTATATTTTGATTACAAAACATTTGACCTCATGACGCTGACCTGGGAGTTTGACCCACTTTTGAAAAACTTTAACCTTAGCCATGGCGTTTGAATGATTAGTGATTGGACTTTCATGTTTCACATATGCATTCCTTTTGAGACGATCTTTCTTTTGGTATCCAACGTTTTGACCTCGTGACCTTGGAATCTGACCTACTTTTGATAAACTTTAACCTAGGTCATAAATCTTGAATGTTGTAGTGGGGGCTTTCATATATCACTAATAGAGTCCTGCATTAGTACGAGTGTGGGATAGGGAAATTCCACTGAGGGGACAAGATTCACAGTCTAGGACAAGGCTTTGCAGAATCCTAGACAGTGAATCTTGTTCCAGAGATGGAATTTCCGTTTCCCACACGAGTAAATAATGAAGGATTATTTTTCTCACATTTTAAACACAATTTAGCGCATGAATCCAAGAGCTTCGAGAAAATGCAAAATGATAAAAATTCTCTTTTGAACTTCAATGCAAAAACTAACTTCACAGCCAGAAAGAGCATATCCGAAAATGGTTTGCACTATAAGTGTAGACTAAACAAATCAAGGTTGTCCACCAGAAAGCTATATCAGATATATCAAAATATTTTACTTCACCGTGTAATGTAAATCATAGAAAATATGACGTCGCAATCAAATGACGTCGCAGCAGCGTGAGACAGAAAAATCTGACATGGTTGTCTCACATGGGTAAATCGGTCTCACACGGGTGATGATGTGAGAAATGTGTATTTGTTTTCACAAGACCTTTCTTGTAGTACCCATATTTTGACCTCATAACATTGACCTGGTAGTTTAACGTACGTTAGAATTTTTTTTTACCTTGGACTTAGCTTATGAATGGTTTGTGATTGGGTATTCATATTTCACATGTGTATTTCTTGTGATAAGACATTCTTTTGGTTACCATAATTACTTTGTTGCCATACGGGGCATTTCACAAGAATACAGTACACTAACAAAACCCTATGCAACTTTTGCTCTTGCATAATGAGGTAAACATATTGCGTAAAATCCAAAGCCGGAACGGGATTTCACTAAATCCCGTATTATGATTGGATCGCTATATCTGTTCGCTTTCAACTAAATATAGAAAAGGGAAACACCCGGTGAACATGCGCAGTGGTTGGAAATTGAATTTCCTGTCACGTAGCTAGTTCGTGAAGAAGAAATGGTGAAAATTCGGTAAATAGAAGCCGAAATATTAGTTTTTGAAGTAGTGGTGTGTTTAGGACTTAAAATGACATGCTAACGTTGAAAATTCATTAATAAAAAGCTGATTTATGTACAAGAAAGAGGTATTTTGGTATGAATAAAATGAATATTCTACTTTCGTTTCATTGTTGACATGTCGGGAGTCTTTATTCAGAATTTAGGGTCATGTTTACATAACCCAAGCGGTTGAGCAAGGTCTTGTCGGCCATTTTGTCAGCCATTTGTAAATCACTCAGCTCGCGCTCGTATTGCTGCATGCTGTGTTCGGAATTGTGCAATGTGAATATTGTGTATTTCTTTGTTTAGCCTGCGCCTAGTTGTAATAAATATGGATGCACATTTTGGTAAATTTGGTGCACATTTGCAGGGTTTATGAATTAAAGTGTAATAAAAAAAATCATATCCGTTGAAACCATACGAGGATGAAGTCTTGGAACTTTTCAGGATTGATATTTCAAATGATTTGACAAAGTTCCAAAATAAACAAAAGTTTTATTTAACCTATTTTATTTACCAAAGCGCCAAAGCAATCAATCAACAGTAACATTTCATTAACTATTTCCAACCCGGCTCAGGCGGTCAGCTAGCAGCTGATTGCATACTGTGTTGTCGTTATTGTGTTTGTAAACAAATACGTCATTTGGGGCATGCGCACAAGGGTATAAATCAATACTTCCGGGAGTTGCATAGAATGTACTGAGCGGTTTTGTTAGTGCAGTAAATCTTGTTTTAATTCGTCTTTGAATAGTCCGAATGGACACCTCTATTTTCGATTACAAACAAAAGATTCCTTTTGCTGACTTCCATGGGAATGAAACTAATGTAATACGATTTGAATTATATTATTGAATAATTCAATATGTGCAAAACGTATTTATTCACTGCATAAATATACTTCGACTCTGACAAATCTTTAGGCCTCCGATCTGGATTCCAATTTACCTTTTTACGAAATGTTTTATAGTGGCTTTGATCTCATTCCATTAATGGGATTTTCACACTGAGTCAATTTAAAATGCACGATGATTATTTTTAGGAGTCAGACAAAAACATTGTTTATTTGCATTACTTATAGAATTTTATGCGCCCTTCAAAGACGGGGCCTATTATGGTATGGTGTCATTCATTTATCTGTCTATCCGTCTGTCCAGACCGTGTAGGCAAAATACAAAATTAACCGTAAGCTGCAGGATCTTACAACTTGGTTCATTTGATCATCATGATGAGAGGAGGATATCTACTGTTTTTCAAGGTCAGAAATCAAAAGTCAATGTCGTTGTATCAGTTACCTTTGTAGCGAGAATACAAACCGAACCGTTGTGGCTAGGACCGTCAAACATGGTACACATACACTTTTTGCCAAGCGAAGGATGCATATTGTTTCTCAAGGTCAAAGGGCGCAGTATCAGATTATAGGCATAATACAGACCGAACTGTTGGGCTAGGACCGTCAAACGTGGTAGACATACTCCTCATATAAAGTGGACGATGTCTTTTGTTCTTCAAAGGTCAAGGTCGTAGTATCAGTTAATAGGAAAATCTTATAGGCAGAGTTGAAACCGAACTATCGGGAAAAGGACTGTCAAACTTGATACACATACTCTCATGACAAGTGGACGGCGTCTTTTGTTCTTCAAGGTCAAAAGTAAAGGTTGTAGTTACGTATCACTTAGTAGGAAAACCTTTTAGGCAGGATACAGACCGAACCGTTTGGGCTAGGACCGTCAAAAGTGGTACACATACACTTTATGCCAAGCAGAATATGCCTATTGTTTCTCAAAGTCGAAGTTCAATCTAGTCACAACTCTCCCATCGGAGGATTATAGGTTCCGTTTGCATTTGATCTGGATTGGAGCACCATGACTTACTTTAGGGGCAAAGGTAGGTCAAACAGTTTTCCAGATTTTGTTCATTATGAATGCAGATATTGCCTTGAAATTTTGTCACAACCTCCCTCTCAGGGAGATATATAATAAGTTCACATTTCAACTTGATTAGTGCACCATGACCTACTTTTGAGCTAAAGTAGGTCAAATACTTTGTTGGACTTTTTCTCATCACGGATACGGATATTGCACTAGTACTGAACGTCTAACGGGCGTGTGTTGAACCATTTGTGGTACTCTTGTTGGGCGAGTTGTTCAACGTGCATCGTACATTTTGTGAGTTTATCGGGAAGCCTTAATCACGCTGCGTTACTTACAGATGTTTACATTTCATGTACTAATAGACTATCATGGAAAAGGCGGTTATTTGTCCGTCAGTGACGGGACTACCACGCCCCTCAATAAGAAAGTTTATGCCCGAGCAATGGAGGAACTCGGATACCCCATCACAGATTGCAATGGCAAATCACAAATAGGTAAGTCTGATCACGTTATTGGATTTCGGTGCATTTTGAATAAATATAAAATTTACATTCAAATACTGTATAGGAAAATAATTTCACGGGTTGTAATTTTCGTGTTTTTTTCGTTTTAGACACATTCGCGGGTTCATAACTTCACGGATTCGAATCACTATAAGCCCCCCCCCCCCCCTTAAACACATTATGTATTAAAGAATAATAAAAATATAAATATGCACGGTTTCTTAAATTTGCGAATTTGTCTAGACCGCGAATATAGCGAAAATTTCCACCGCGAATCATTTCCCCCTATACAGTAAGATGAACTCAATTTTATGCATAGGTGAATCATTACGGAATATTTAAAGAAATGCCTCCAATTGATCGTTGTTTAGTAGTTTATACAATATATTAATTCTTTAATTTTTGATTAACCAAAATAAGCGGAGGGTCGTAAATCAATGGGATAGGTATTATGTGATAATTTCACTTCTTAGAGCAAGAACCTGACATGTGGATAATTTTGTTAACTTTGTTCACAGTAATGTTTCATGACATATTGATTCTAGCTTTATAACTTTATGATTCCTTGTGAATAAAATACATTAATTTAATCCTAGGTTATTGCCCGTCTCAGGAAACGATAAAGAATGGAGAACGTTGTAGTACTGTTAAAGCCTTTCTACGACCCGCCATGGGACGCAAGAACCTTCACGTCTCCATGAATTCACATGTTACAAAGGTATCTACATAATTATATATGTAATAACTAAACCCTCTCATTGTATGATCTTTAACTACTTACTTACATGCACATTGTACATGTATCTGTGGTACCCACGTATTGCAAAAAGAAATTTATGAGTTTCTGTTTCAGATTTTGATCAAAGACAAGAAGGCAGTAGGTGTCACGTTTGTGAAAGACAACAGGAAGCACGTGATCATGGCAAACAAAGAGGTCATAGTATCCGCAGGAGCGGTCAGCTCACCCCAGATCCTGATGTTTTCTGGAATAGGACCGAAGGAGCATCTCAAATCAAAGGGGGTATGACTAATTCCCAATGCGGATTCAATTAAAACCAGACATTTTTGTTTCAAATAAGTAAACTAATCACTCATTTTCTATTACAAAAGCAACATGTTTCATTCAAAATAATCTACTATTAACAACTTTATATTTCCCGAAACTTCCTCATTTGCAAATATTTGTCATCAATAACATTCGTAGTCGCCTATTTGAATTGTAACAAAGAACACCAAAAAGCGAACTGGTGCGTATCATACCTTGTTTCAGAAATTTATGTAATATAATGATTGATTCAAAGATTTTGATTTAGATCCCAGTGATTGCTGATCTACCTGTTGGGGATAATTTACAGGACCATATAATGACATTTATAGATTTCCATGACAATTCCTCAAGTGTGACAAACCTAGCCAAGGTTTCGTCACCAGTAACCATCTTACAATATCTAGCAATGAAATCAGGTAAATATAAAACTTATATTGACCGTGGAAAACATTTGAACTACATTGTTTATGTTGCTGATTTTATCTCCTCATTGATTGAGGTTCACGGGCAAATGTCATTCTTTTGACATCCATGCAAGTAGGATACTTTTTCTCCAGTAGGTCTTTTTAAGGTATTTAGGAAGGCAATGTTTTCTTACTTCACATAGCCTAGATTGCTGAACGTTTGTGGTTCAATTTACGTGCACTTGGTATCCTATTTGCCTTGGAGACGGAAAATGGATTGTTTTCAATATCTGAGTGTGTTCGAGATGGCAAGCTGCACATGCATTTCCCTATTGGGCCGAGCTGACCAGAAAAAAAAACATTGTTATCTTCACCTTTCATTGTGTTCATCTTCGGTTTCATGACCAGCCCTAGTGGTCGATACATGCTAGTAATGATTTATGTTTTTTCTATAGTGATTGGAACATTATTTTGATTTATTACATGGATTATGGGGTTGTATTATTCATACCACAGACTTGAGAGGGATATTCCGCTTTCTCTCTATGACATCCTATATCCATGTGATAAGTTGAATGAGTTCATCTGTCTTCCAGTCCTAGGGACACTGACGCCACAGTGATTTATCTTGTGGATTGCCAGTGATTAATCCTGTGGATTGCCAGTGATTTATCTTGTGGATTGCCAGTGATTTATCTTGTGGATTGCCAGTAATTTATCTTGTGGATTGCCAGTGATTAATCCTGTGGATTGCCAGTGATTAATCATGCGGATTGCCAGTGATTTATCTTGTGGATTGCCAGTAATTTATCTTGTGGATTGCCAGTGATTTATCTTGTGGATTGCCAATGCTTTATCGTGTGGATTGCCAGTGATTTATCGTGTGAATTGCCAGTGATTTATCTTGTGGACTTCCAGTAATTTATCTAGTGGATTGCCAGTGATTTATCTTGTGGATTGCCAATGATTTATCTTGTGGATTGCCAGTGATTAATCATGTGGATTGCTAGTCATTTATCTTGTGGATTGCCAATGATTTATCTTGTGGATTGCCAGTGATTTATCTTGTGAATTGCCAGTGATTTATCTTGTGAATTGCCAGTGATTTATCTTGTGGATTGCGGGCAAACTGATTCTTACCTTGGGTGTTTTTGGGACTGGTGTATTGCAGTATTTATTAAAATATGATTGATGATCCTCATTTTGCAGATTGTGGAGTTTAATCCAAATGGGTATTGTGAAATAAATCATATGAATGTAAAGATAGCGAACAGCTTAGACCTGCTTGAAGGGAGAGTTCCTTTGTCTGCTACCAAATATTGAAATACACATGTATTAATACATGTAGTATTGCTATTACGAGGATTGGGAGAGTATAGTGTTTTTGTATTTATCCAATGAATGCAAGAGGATGTTTGATGGTCTGTGAAGGTTTTTTTATGCTCTACACTTTACATGATCTGAATGCTGGAGGATACAAGTAACTGAGGATAGGTTAATGATACATTAGTCATTCTCTAGACACTCATACTTCGTTGTAGACAACATGCATTAATGGAATGATCGATGGTTTACCCTTCCACCCACCCTTTATTCAAGTTGTTTTGGTTCTTTAGACACAGACCTGACATTAATATGTCTATAGTAAACGCCAGGGTACAGTATGATGGTGATTTGTGAACTTCCTGGTTCTGTTTACTATAGATGCAGTGATTGATATCGTACTACATTCAGATTTACATCTGTGATGGTTTTTATAAACAAAACTGAACATGATCTAATGCCGGAGTTTGATAATCATCGATGACAGGGTATTGACCTTCAACATATCTTAATGCATGTTTTATGCGGAGAGTGCATTTAATTAATTAGAAAGGAGAATATAAAAAGACAGTGATCAATCTTATAACTACTGTGAGGAATACAAAATAAAGAGTTTCGCAAATACATGCCCCTGGACATACCAGGAATAGGATCAGGTACCTAGGAGAAGTAAGCATGCCCTATCGGAGTAATCTGTGGTCAAAATCAGTGTGCCAAGAACGGCCTAACAATCGGTATGAAACGAGTCAGACAGCATTTGACTCAATGATAGATTGTATTGAAAAACTAGATCATTTTAACAACTATAAAATTTGCAAAATAGACTTTGAACGAAATTATCGAAACCCCTGCAACATCAACTTTTTTGACAGTAGCCTGCCTCGATTGGAAAACCGATCATACGTAGGACAAGGTCTTGTGTATGGAATCAGTTGAGAGATATAAACACTATATGCAGGTGATATTGGAATATTGGTACATAAATATGGGGAACATGACGATAGAGAAGCTTAAATCATCCTGTTTGTCATACAGTTGAGTTGTTAGTGTGCCCTTAATATTCATTTTCAATAAAATATCTAGGTGCGAAGCAGATGTAGAGGACTCTGTGGTGTCTTTTATTTCGAGTTTACAGGGATATATCGTATCGGCATATGAATGAAAATGATTATTGTTAATATATAATTAGCTGTATAAGTGTAGTGGAACGTAGTAATTTGACTCTCTTTCAAGGCAGGAATACAATCAATATATTTTTAATAATTGTCCACAATCATGTATATTTGTTCATAGAATGCTTATAGGAGTTATGAGATTGATCACTGTTATATTCACCTTTCATACATGCAATTGTAGAATGTATGTGCCATTTTAGGTACTTTGAGCAAGACTCATCTGGAGGGCACGGCGTTTATCACGGACGACGAAAAACTTCCACCTCGTTTACAGTTTCACTTCTTCAGCATTTCTTACGTTCCAGAAATCACTCAGGAATATATGGATTTCCTTAATCTAGATCCAAAGGTTTTTACCGCATTTTTTCTTTTAGGAATACACTTTTGAGTTTAATTCACTTTAAAATTTGCCAAATGGATAAATTCCAATCTATTTCCTGTAAGATGAATTGGATATATTTATATATCATTCAGAATTGAATTATCATGGCTTCGGTTTTTTCATATAATTGGTCGTAAAACAACAAACAAATATGACTGGTAAATCAGTAACACGTGTGTTTTATTTGTCTATGCGATGTTCTTTGATTGTCCATTTAAAGTTAAAAGAAGGCAAAGAAAAGGAATTTCAAGAGAAGAAAGACAAAAATATAGGAACATTTATCGTGCTACCGATTCTTCTCCATCCCAAGAGTAAAGGGACCATACGCCTTCAGAGTGATGATCCATTTGATCCGCCACTCATAGATCCAAACTACCTTGATCACCCAGACGACATAAAGACGTTCGTGAGGGGTATGTATATTCTAAAAAGACATTGTCATGAGTTCAGAGTTCAGTTCGTACGCAAAAGTTCTTGCTTTAATACTGATGTGGTTAATTTCGGAAACAATCGATGATGTATTCCCTGAGATGAAAAAAGGTAAAGAAAACAGTGATCAATCTCATAAATCTTATACAAATTTAAGAGTAGGACAAACACAAATCCTGAAAACTCCAGTTGACCATTTATACTTGCGGTGATCTTGATTAAGTAAACGGAGTAATACGTAGTTAAATTCAATAGGTAAACAACGGTTCAACATCATTGGATTACAAATAGGATATTTCTGTTAGTGATGAAAATGAAGACATAAACAAAGGATATTACAATTCTTTATTTCATCTGTTCAGAATTACAGTATCATATATAAAAAACACTTGCTCTGTTAGAGTAAATAATCACGTGTGCCTGACGTCCGAGTGTCTTGTCGATTAAAGAATAAATTGATGTCCAGATATACGAATCACTTACGATATAGGGCTCACGGTTGGTGTGACTGGTCGCAATGTATGTATACTCCTAGACACCTGATATCATCTCTGGTATATCCAGGGGTCCGTGTTTTTCCATCTCTTTATTCATACCTCCACAAACGAAGTTTTGGAGGTATACTGGAATTAAATTGTCCGTCCGTTTGGCCAGCGGATATTTTTAACACCAATGAATAGATTTCATTAAAAATTTATGTATATCTTATATAAATTTCAAAATTATGCACTTGTTATTTTGATTGAGATGTTTCGATATTCAAGGAAGGTATGGATTTGTTTAATATTGAAAGGTGTTGTCAGTTTCCAGAGTGTATTTAAAAACCAATAAACAGTTTTAATTCAAACTTTGTGTATAGATTATATATAGAATGAAGTTCTGCTCCTATCATTTTTATTAAGATTCATTAACCCTCAAGGAATTCAGGGATATTTCATTTAAAGGTTTTTTTTTCTACTAGTTAACTTAGTTATTTTCCGTTAGATTTTGTAATGGTCTGTTCTTTCAGAGAGACTATTACCTTATTGTAGGAGAGGATATAATGGAATCATTAGTCTGTTTGTCTGTCTGTCTCCATTTGTCTGTGGATGATTTTGTTAATAAAAGATGTGTCGTTTTCTGGCCCATGTACGTTAAATATTAGTTATCCATGTATTATGATGTAAAACTTATACGGTACCAATTTTGATGCACCAGATGCGCATTTCGACAAATAATGTCTCTTCAGTGATGCTCAACCGAAATGTTTGAAATCCGAAATAACAATGAAGTTTTAGAGCTATTATAGGGAAAAAGAGTGTGCCAAAAAAGTGGAGTCAAATTCCTCTAAGGATAAGAGCTATGCGTGAGGGAGATAATCCTTAATTTTGAAATGAATTTCTAAATTTTATAACAGCAATTAAATATACATCCGTATTTTCAAGCTAGTAACGAAGTACTTAGCTACTGGGCTATATTAAGTAACAGTACTCTACTGCAGAATACCGGTATATAGTCTTGCATTTAAATTAATTGCTCTCAAGACTTTCCATGTCAAAAGGATGTGCGTATTCTTCAATGAGCACAAATTCACTATTTCTCACCATTAAATGTACCCTGTATGGGGTATTAGTT
Organism: Ostrea edulis; assembly: GCF_947568905.1. Taxonomy (NCBI): domain Eukaryota; kingdom Metazoa; phylum Mollusca; class Bivalvia; order Ostreida; family Ostreidae; genus Ostrea; species Ostrea edulis. The sequence goes on from NC_079166.1 coordinate 15,407,258, forward strand.
CCCCTAGGACTTTTCTAGTTTGTAATATTTAAATGGGTTATGAGATTGATTACAGTTTGTTACCTTTCCCTTTCATAAACAACTATTTTGATTTACAAAATACTATATAATACTTTTTACAGCTAATCTGACATTCAGATATTGGTGTAATCATAATTCTTTACTTGATAGCTGTTCAATGTGTTGCCAAGTGTGAGTAGCACATATTCCTCGTAATATGTGTATTTTGATAATACCTTGCACAATCCTTAATTTTCTAGGAGTACGAGAAAGTCTTCGTCTAGGTGACACTAAAGCTTTTCAATCAATTGGTGCCTCACCACAGGATCCTTTAGAGGCATACACTCCCCAGTGTGATGACTTATCTCGAGATTCAGACGAGTACTGGGTTTGCAGACTAAGGCATTACACTTTCACAGTCTATCACCCGACCTCGACTTGTCGAATGGGAGCCAAAGATGATCCCACAGCGGTGGTTGATCCTGAACTCAGGTTTGCATTTGTGTAATGAAACGGATGAAGACAACGAACAATAAGCTATACTAGATTGAGAATAGAGCAAACATTGACCTTTAGAAATATGAGAGATGAAATCAGCAGCACACTAAGACTAAGCACACCAGCCGAATAACTTGAAAAATCAATGCAATATAGTTTTACACATTGAATGAAGTTGGTAATGTTGAAAAACAGAAATAGAAAATGGACTTAACTGTCTCAGTTTATAATTGATATGCAAAAAGATGACTACTGACATTAGAATCTATTGAATAATTGACATATCTTCCTTTTTATGCAGAGTTAGAGGAATCCCAAATCTACGGGTTGTCGATGCTTCCGTCATGCGCAATGTTCCTTCTGGAAATACGAACGCTCCAACCATAATGATTGCAGAAAAAGCAGCAGATATGATAAGAAATATCGATAGTGTGAAATCTTTACGAGAGAAAACTGGACAATTATGATAATGGTCAATTGTACTAAATAATGATACTGGGGAATTCTAAAGTGAAAAATGATGAATGTGACCGGGGACATCAATGGCAACAAAGAAAGACTACTGCATCGTGCAATCGATATTGTCCTTTGAGATCGGCTGCTTCCTAACAGGAAGTGACATCATTCGACCACCATATACATCTACAAGTCTACAATTTTAAAGAGTTTTGAAACTTTACAGAACGCTAGTGATTGTTTACAGAGCAAAAGGAATGGATACATTTTCCAGGAAAACTTTTTCAGTTGTTTGCATTAATTAATGTTTTGTGTGGAAATTTAAAACCTTATTCATTCACAATTTTCCTTTTTGGCATTGGTTGGCTTTTGCTTTCGTCATCGCGTTTCCGGTTTATCGCCACCTACATGCAAATTTATGCATCGCTGTAGTAAACAAATCGTGTTTAAATTAGTTGTAATTTTGCAACCGTTCTAGTATAGGGTTTATATTCATATCCGCAGGGGCAAGTTGGAAATATAGTTCGTTGGACCATGGATAAAATATCTATAAAGATGTGACAATTTTGCTTTCATTCTGGGGAAAAGTGGGACACAAGAATCAGATCATTCTTCAGTTAAAATTCCCGTTTGAATCTGTGTCTGGAATAAAAAGTAATTATTAAGAAATTAATTCGTGCAAACCTTTCAAAAAATTCAATAAGAATCTGTACATGAAACCGTGTTGGGCTAGGGTGCCTTTGTAACCATCGCATAGCGGTTAGAGGTCAAGAAAATCCATACTTTTGCATGCTGCAATATATACTTAGAAGCCACGCCATTAAGCTATATACGAGGGGTTTTTTATCGGTGGTTTGACTGCAGTTCCGACACAGTAAAATTTCGCCCGACACAGCAAAAATATGTACAACACAGTAAAACAGTTAAGTACACAGTAAGATCCGCGTCGATCGCAGAACGAGAAAGAACTTGTTTACGATTATGTTCAGAGATCGGGGTCTCAAAGGGGCGATATTGCGTAACTGATTACACCTCCCCCGATACTATACACGATACATATGTGTACATGTAAGTAGGTCAGAAATATAGAGCATACATCGGTTTCAGGCTTACCTTACCATTTCTAAACAACCAAGATATCGTCAACACAATCAAATTTGATTTCGTTTTTAGTTTCAAAGATGAGTGACAGTAATGATCATACGGGAGGGGAAAAGACAAAAGATAAAAAAAAAATATAGGTCTGCGTTTACGGAAGACATATGATTAAAACAAGACTAGTGTTAGATAAAGGTTGCCATTTCATGTCAAAAATGGTTTTGTGGTCCACAGCATGCAACACACAATGAAAAGTAATCGTGTTTTCAATTTGTTTGTACTTCAAACAAAGAATTGACAATGACAGGTATATGCGGGGGAGAATGACAGGTATATGCGGGGGAGGGGGATGGTTTTACTGTCGGTCTTTCTCGTCCCCACATTTTTTCATTGAATGATCTTTTCATACAATAAATGTATATAGTTTTTTGGCGAGATACCTCTTCATTAATTCTAACAGGAGCAATATTAGTAGTGACGATATTTTTATTGAAGTTCATGGAGACCGATACCTCGCATGGAATATGATGATAACAAATAGATATACAGTATATAACCCGTATATCAGTTTGCAGCATTTGATATCTTGGTGATTTCATTATGGAAATTCCACTGGCTGACTCCCTAAGCTAAACTTGTCAATATTCGACTGGTTCTGCCTATTCCTCAATCTCTTTCTTAAGGGAGCAGTCAAGCTTTGTTGCGTATAACAGAGCGGTTTCAATAATACCGTTTGAAAATTACTTTTGTAACTTTTAAGTGCTTTGTTGTCCTGCTTTCTCTTAGAATATCGCCAAGCTGCCGATGTTTTTTGATTGCAATTTTGCTGAATGAATTGCAAATTTTCGAAGCGATTGATAATATGAGAACTTTTAAGCTGAATAATATTGCTCAGCTGAAAATTTGTTGTTTTTTTACGCATGAATTGGAACTTTCATAATCTTGAGGACAATTAAATTTTGATGACTATTCAGGTGACAATGACTACATTAAGGGCATTTGTTTTTATAGTGAGCGTGTCTTGCTAATTAGCTATCAGTCCTGCAGATTTAAAGACGTCTAGTTTCCAATTTGAGAGGAAAAAATAATATTAGAAATGTAAAAAAAATAATTTACAAATACTTTAAAAAGCATCGACTTACCGGTTTATGAAATTTGTAACCGATCGCGAATTTTCCGACCGATTAATCGGTTAACTGTTGCCATCTCCAATGTTTATGTATACATTAATTTCTGGTAAGGTGATGAAATGGATGCAAAGTGTTTTATAGACCTGCAATATTATGTTGGTGTGTTTTGACATGAATATCTGTGGCACTTGTTACTTAGTACATGTATTTGTAGTTACATGATTGTATGTGTATTGTTCTTTTTTGTCCAGTTGTTTGTTTGTTCCTTTCTTTCTTGTTTGACATACACTGCACATCTAGATGTATGTATCAAACTATTGATTTGTTTCATTTTAGTTGTATTCTAAAAATGTTTCATACACTGTTAAACTCGAACACAGTAGTAAGTTATTTATTAGATATTAGTTGTTGTGAATGATAATATGTTTGAAAGTTTCCATTCATTTCTATTGTAATTGATCAGCGTCCGTTGTGTGATAATAATTGAACACTTCTAACTGAAAACTACCATTACAACTGCTTTCAAATTTTCAACCAACACTTGACCAATTTCCAAAAAAATATTCTTCTCTACAGCATCACATCTGCAAGAAAAAAAAAGCATTGCATAGTCATGTAGAGCATTGTAAATTTCATGATTCCAGGGTGGGGCCAAACTGGGTATATAGTGTTTATGTGTAAACTATTTCAATAACATTGCCTTTAATGCTGTTGATTGTCTTGATTTATTGTGCCTTGTTTAACGTCCCTCTCGAGAATTTTTCACTTACATGTAGACGTCAACAAGACCAGTGAAGGGCTTCAAATTTAGGCCTATGCTCGGCGCTTACGGCCATTGAGCAGTGAGGGTTCTTTAGCGTGCCACACCTACTGTGACACGGGACATCCGTTTTTAAGGTCATCTACGCGGACCCATGACATTCACACCTGATGCCGAGCGTTTGGCGATGGAACTGTCACTACATGTTTTAATGACTTAGATATGTCACGTCTGGTATTCGAACTCTGGTCTTCCGCATGCGGGGCGAACGCTCTACCTGTAGACCACCGTGTCGGTGGTAATGCTATCGATACTAAATTCTAATTAAATAGATATTTAAAAGGAGCAGGTGTCCGTTACCAAAATTGCAGATTTCATGATCCAAGGACAGGGTTTTAGTTCTGGGTGGGACCAAAATTATTATAGTGACCATTGTTTTTAACAACATATAAATTTTATTTTTCAACATTGTGAAAAGTTTCAGGACATTGTTTCCCATCCATATTTGTTATTTCTTTACAGAAAATGTATTATTTAGTTGTGCGAAAATAAAGAATAATGCATGAATTTCTTCTCCTGTTGTTCCTGCTCATTAACATTACAGACAGAATTCATGAAGTCAGCTTACCGCTTTTCAGTACTTTGATTTGATATTGTGAATTCCATTGAGGTCACTCAAGAATACTATACAGTTACAAGTTTAAAGAAGTTTGAAATTTTAAAGAACGCTGGAGATTGTTTACAATGCTTTCACTAGTTTTGTTGGTTTATTTGCAGTTCACAGTAGTGCACAAATTGCCTTTCAACATGAAAACTGATGCTAAAAGATAAAAATTATGCCAATTATACACATTACTCTCAATCAATCGTGTTATCACCCAATAATACATACGACACAGACATGCATTCTTTGGGTATATATCTCTGCAATGTATGATACTGATATAAGTAAATAAAAATAGATTTTATATTGCGCTTGAATAAAAAAAAAAAAATTCATGATGTTTTGAGCAAACAAAAATCAGATATGATATATTGTTTTCACTCTAGGGAAACACAGGTACTCGCATTGTGGATAGTAACACTCCATATTGACGGTTTGCACTTTCATCTTGAGCTTTAAGATTGATTGATTGATTGTATCTTGCTTAACGTCTCGCCTAAGAATTTTTCACTCATATTAAGACGTCACCAAGATCGGTGAAGGGCTTACAATTTAGGCCTATGCTCGGCGCATACGGCCATTGAGAAGTGAGGGTTCTTTAGCGTGCCACACCTACTTTGACACGGGACATCTGTTTTTAAGATCATATCCGAGGACCCGTGACATTCACACCTGATGCCGAGTGTTTGGCGATGGAACTGTCACTACCTGTTTTAACGACTTAGGTCTGTCGCGGCCGGAATTCGAACCCTGTGCCTTGCGCATGCGGGGCGAACGCTCTAACCTCTTGGCCACCGCGGCGGTTCGAGCTTTAAGGATGAAAACATCACAATGTTCTTCATTCTAGGCCTTCTTTATAGTGTAATGAAAGTATTAACTGAGTACTCAGAACAACTTATGGAAAGTGACCGACGGCGAAATCATATACTCTTGAAAAATTTTCGGCTCTACTTTTAATTTTCATTGAGAGGGGTGGGGTAGTATAAAACTGATGAACGTTAGAGATTCATCGCATAATTTTTTCTAGATATAAAAATGATGTGTATTCAAACTTATTGCAAAATTCCCCTGTCATACATCGGATTAATGTTTAGAATCCAGTGCATGCGTTACTTGTGCTAAGTGTATACACGGTGTAAGTAGTATTGCATGGGATTTTTCAGAAGCTGTTCAAATTTAAAAGCAATGAAAAGGTAAAAACCAGTTTCGTCTTTGTAAAGCAATTCGGTTGTCGATGACAAATGCACTTGGAACAGAAAAATAGAAATGCGGGTGTGCGAAATCAAGCACTCGGTAAAATGCAAACAGGTGTGAGTCAGCAGGAAGTAGTTAAACATTTTAACATTTACTCTTGTACAATTGATAGACCGAGTAGGGTCCATGAATGATCACCCAAGACCTGGTCGAGTATTTTGACAACGCAAGGTCAACAGTCTTCCATACGGCAACGCCACATAAGTTACGGCTGACGAGAGGAAAACCAGGCAAACAATTGGACGCCATGATAGGGCATATCACCGTGGAACAGTTTCTCAAATCACTTCAAACCAATCATCGACGTTACAGTGCGCAATTGACCCGACAGCGGTTCAATCAATGCCTAACGTTGACATGGGTCTTGATGCCTGGCGAATCAAGATTCAACGTTAGTAGTGCGGGATACGAGTTTACCAACGTGTGCATGAACACTATGTAGACAGTTGCATGCTTGAACGAGATAACGTTTGGCGTGGATAGCACCATGGTTAGGAGCACCAGTTGGTCGCTATGCACAGAAACATAACTGATCAGTGGTATATTGAAGATGTCCTGCAATTTGTGTCGAATCATAGATACAACAGCTCCGGTAAGGAAAGATGTTAGTTTTTAAGCAAGACAATCTACACACACATACTGCAAGATTGACACAATTGTTTTTAAAGAAATAACATTGATGTATGTGATTGGTCTGCCATATCTCTAGACCTTTATCCGATTGAACATGTTTCCTTGTTGCTAGGTAACGATTTAGCTGGTGGTAAAATGGTACCAGACCCCCACGTTTTGTGAGAAAGTCACTTTCAATGTCGCGTCCGATAATGAGAACGACGACTTATATCCAGCCTATGATGTTGCTAGATTGATGACCAGAAGAATAGAAGTCGAGGCTGACCATGTTGAACCCGTTAACATGGCTTGTTCATTTCATGAGATTGCCCAACTATCTATTTTGTATTGCTTGTGGGAGTTATGAGATTGATCACTGTTCATTACCTTCACCTTGCATTGGCCTCAGTGACACTTTTCTGTTTGACCTTGATGGCAGTTCACATGAAAACAGATATCCGTGTAACACTGAGTCTCCACTGAAAACCAGTGATGATGATGATACCCATCCTCAGTTAGACCAGGGCGAGGACTCCCTCTGTCGAGAGCAGTTACTGTCCAAGCAAAGTAAGGACCCTGATATTGTTCAACTTAACAATGGGTCTCTTCCGCCAGAAGAGGCCACCAAAGTCGCTGTGTGCTTATGCGAAAATGGCGACCACCTGACGCATCCCCGGATAAAGTATGGTGTGTTGTTACTAGATAATGATCCCAGTAATATAACGTAGATGCATCATGAGTTTAGCTCAAGGCACACTTATGGCAGCTCATGTAGGTGTCAATAAGACTTGTAACTGAATTGTGAGTAATTTTCTTGGCTTAACTTGAGAAAGGATATGTCTGAATTTGGCAAGTCGTGCAATGTTTTCCAGACGGTGTGTGAACCTAATCAGAAACCCCTATATTCCCCCTCTCCAAACCATTCCAGCATTTGAAGACCTTTTAGTCGATTGTTGCTGAATTGCGTAGGACCTTTTCCCAAGGCTGGGTTTGGGAACCAGTATTTACATCTACTTACTATTATGTGCATGTCCACTCGATTCCTTGAAGCTATACCTTTCAGGAATATTAAAGCAATACCATAGTCAAGGCCCTTACCAAGTTTTTAATTTTTATAGTAGTGTCTAAGACTATTCTGTCAGACCAAGGTTCGAATCTTAAGTCATGATTGTTTCAACAGGTCATGCATGCGTGTTAGGCAGTCTAAATCTACTACTTATCATCCCAAGTCTCAGAGGCGCTTGAACGTTTTCATCAAACCATTGAGACTATAGTAAAGGGCTATTGTCATCAGTATAATAAAGTCTAGGATGAAGGGATTTGCCTTGGTTTTATTTTGCGGGGTTTCATGTTATTATTATTCCACATGTTAATTCGAACATTCCTAAAACGAAGAAAGCCAGCCCTCGGAACAATGGTGTGGTTATTTCAGACACACCTTGCTACATGTTCAACTTTAAATTTAGACAATGGGTAAATAGTTTTATTCGACGTTTTACATTTTCATTTTTGCACATCAATTGTAAGTGTTGTATGTGATTTTGTGTTTTGCTATAGGGAGCTACATTTATGGGTGGGAGTAGGGGTTGATGACAAGAGAGGAACTGTTCCAAAAGCCCCAGTACATTACAGCAGACTGACATTTAGCTCATTCAAGCAAAATACTTAATTTAACACAAGGCTAAGTAAAACTTAGAATTAATCTCATCATCAGATAAAATCTGTTCCATTTTCCCGGTATGTTTTTCTATGTTTATAGATATGTGTGCATTTCAAATACATAATTATCATCAATTCGATAACATTTATTGAATGAATTAATCTATAAGAAATTATTTTAATTAAGAAATCATTTTAATCAGCTGATAAAACCCAATCCCCTCATTGTATATGTTCATTTTATGTTCAAACAAACAGTGGTGGAAGTTAAGTTTCTCCTTAACCCTAACCTTACGAGATTTATCACTGTTCGTTATCATCACCTTTCATAGACATAAAAAAAATTACCAATTAAATGGTCCACTTCCTGGAAAAGTGATATATTTGTTTAAAAAGAACAAGGTGCCATGTTCCAACTGTTCAGGCGTTTTAAATGTAAAGAAAACACAAAAGTTGACAAATACACACAACATACCCATAAAAAGAATGCTTGATTCTTATAATTCCAATTCGTTCCCTGTATTATTAATTTCAATAATTTGAATAATTTCCCCGCACCATGTTACTTGTTTTCAGGTGCCTATGTATGCATAGCGTGTTTGTATTTATTGGTGTATAAAATCCCGTTTAGATTTATTTTTGTCCAATGAAAACAATTGTAATAACATTGGAATTATTGCGCAATACATCAGTGGTTTGCTGAATGTTATTCTCAGGAGTTTCATTATGTCATACTTTCACATTTCGTCCTTTCATTATGTTTAGTTCTTTTGAGAGAGAGAGAGGGGGGGGGGGGGGAGGGGAGTATAGTAACAAGAAAAGGCTTTCCTGTATTTTATGCAAGAAAAGAACTAAACGTGTATCTGTAATCTTATCTAGCCAAGTGAAACCCTTTAAATTGTTGGGCTTTTAACACCACGGACCAATGAATTCTACATGTACTGGCACAATGCTCACTAAGGGATCTATACCACACAGACAACAACAAACATTATGCTTACAGGACAGTGACGGACAGACATGCAGGTGATTCTCAATCTATGACTATCGTCGCAATGTCTACATTGTCTAGAGAACATGCAAAGAGAAAACTTTAAGATAGGACGGAAGAGGTGGAATATTAGCTTCTAACATTCATCTTACCACTCTGTCTCGATACATTTATACTCAAATGTTGAATTGAAAAAAAAAACCTTTACAATATTTGAGGTAAAAAATGTGTACAAAGACAAAAATTGTAGTGCACAAATGTAATTCAGACCTTACCGTACGCGTAGTGAATCTGGCCAGAAAAAAATAATCAAACACACTGATGCACCACACACAAGTAGGTCAATGTTTATGATCAGCTGTTGTTGTTTTTTGGGGGGTTTTTTGGTTTTTTTTTTTAAATAACCGGTGTCCTCGATCTCTATTCAAATTCCTCCTTCACACGGTTCACTGATCTTGCCAGGTATTGAATGAGTGATGTTACGCCCACGTTGGGACTCTGCAATTATCAACAACGCATGGAACGTGGGCGCCAAAATGTAACAGGAAAAAGAAATGAACACCAACTCTAAATCCTGTTTCTCGAGTTCGAGTCTTGTATTTAAAATTATGTAATTGCTGTACATAACATGAACCCTGAAATAAGTGATGGCAATATTTCATAATAAATCAATTACAATCATACAGACAATCAATAGTATAAACTATGCAATTTATACACATATAGAAACGAATATTACCTCTGTAAGAGTTATCTCCCTTACATGAATGAACTCGTACATATTATAGCATTATTTGATATCGTATAGAATTTACAGTAACATGTAATAGCAAGTAACAATATGATAAACATACTTTATAACACACAACACAATGTACCTGATTATGGATCAGGGTTCAGTCTGACCAAAATGGTCGGTATTATACTCGTACAAATGTAGTATGCGTAAATGCCTGTTAATTAATAATACATTTATATACCACAGGTACTATAGAATTCATTGTACAAAATATACTATATACAACTTTGATTTATAATGCACTCTCTCACTTATCACTTTTACTATTGTTAGGGTTTCCATTGAAATGCAGACAATTATAGAAATTACGTTAATGAAATAGGAATGTTAAAATGAATAGGTAATGGTAAAAAGAAACTTACGGTAGTATGTCGTGCAGTCTCAAGTCTTTGAATATCAAGAAAATATCAATTGTCTATCACAAATGGCTGACGCACGTAGTACATGTACCTTCAATATCTTTCTTTTAAAATCCTCCCCTTTCACACCTCATTACCCGCAATTTAACACGGACATCCGGGAAAGTTCTTGACCAATCAACGGGCAGATTTAAATACAGAACTGACCACAACTATTTCTAATTTTTGAATAGATAAAAACAAGTTCAAATGTATTCAAATTAGTTTATTTTAATTTCCCAAATTTTCCGGCTGAAATAAAAGCATAATAAAAATCCAATACTACCACTGGAATATAAATATATACACTTTATACACCACCATTCACCGTATATCGTTACCCCTTTACACTCTGCTCGCAATAATTATGTAAATTAGATTTTCTTACAACGTAGTGATGATCGGGATCGGGAGAAAATAGAGGGGCGATTTCAAGGTCACAATATGAATTATGACCTTCGCGCAAACCATATATAAAAATGTTGGGTGAACAGTGCGACATTTAACTCTGGACACGACAAAAGTCCGGACTTTCGCCAACTCTTTTATTAAGGATACAAATAAACCCTTTACAAAAAAAGATGGGATTTTATGTTCACAAGACATGCACCAACATTTACACTTGTAACTATTGTAGTTTTTAAGATATTTCACCTGAAATCAAAAAATCCCATGGGATTTTGGTGGGATTTTCACTCCCACTAGGGGGATTTTCACTCCCACCAAAAATCCCATGGGAGAAAAAATATAATTTCTCCCATAGGATTTTAACTCCCATATTTAAACTTAATATGGGATACAATGTCCCATAGGAGGAAATGTGCCATAATGAACATGAAATGGCAGTAAATATCCTATTTGGGCATGAATGGGAATAAATATCCCAAATAAAACACAGGATGAGGATTTTTATCCCATGAATATAACAATAAAACAGAAAATTATATCTTAAAGAGTGTTGTTTGTCATGATTCTTAAAAATGTACTTACAAGCCAAGGTATGACATTAACTTTTAAATATATGTAGTAATTATAAGCTCCTATAATTATGTAGGCCTAGCTATGTGTTTGTGAATAAATGTCTAAACAACATGAGAAATAATATAGGATATTAGAGCTCTGCATTACTAAACTCTTTCCCATGCAATTTTAAGTGTGTACATATAACCCTATCACAATGATATCAGTATAAAATTGGACGGTACTAAATTATGCAGCTAGAACACTAACTTATTCACATGCAGCTGTTCACATTCACTATTTACAACCCTTCACAGGTCGTCAGGTGTGAATATTCACAGGAACCGGTATTTTTGTCTGTAATAATAATAGTAGGCCTTATGATACCATCCCCAATGAAAAAAACCCCAAAAGGAATGACAATTTTTTACTCAAAACTTCGCTTCAAAATAGTTCGAAAATTCTGCTTTTATCGCCACCCACCCCAATTTTCTTTCTGATCCAGTAATCCTAGTGCTTTTATTAGGGGGGTATGGTATAGACCCCCTACTCTTATCATTATATACAGGCTAAATTACCGGTTCCTGTGATATGTTGTGGAATTTTGGAATAGCCTAGCTTACAATTTGTTTACAATACATTAAAATTTAGTGTGAAGTGCTTAGGTAGCAGGGGACAGTTTCGCACTATAGGCCCGGTCAACTTTTTCAAAAAATGGAATTACCCCGTATTTGAAGTGATATTACATGTGTAAAAATGTGTACAATAAGTTTAGGATGCATGTCAAATGTAGCTGAGTGCTTAGTAAAAATGTTGATATACAACATGTAGGTGTCACCATGATTCCTAGCATATAGATGGGTGCAAATACGAAACTAAGACACGTGGTCAGTTGCTGAAGAAATTCCGGTGAAAACATGCAGGGTCTAGCAAAAGGTCTGTAGCTGTGAGGGAAGGTGGATGGCCCCATATGAGAGGTAGATTTTTGAGAAGGGCAGATAGGGTTCTTGATTGTGCACAGTGTCTAAATCCCCATGTTTGGTACTGTGATGGTGTGGGGGTGGTGCGGATTAGCCCAAATGAGGGAAAATCAAAGCAAAAAAGGGGAACCTGCTCAGAGCATGTTTTGTGCACCAGCACCAGTATTTATAGATTACATGTAAGTTAGGGTCATAATTTATTAACTACACTAATATGAAATACAAGTATGGACATAAAAGGGAAATATGATTTTTCATTAGTCTGTCATAATCTGACTTTGGTGTATACCCCCTATCCACATGTTTCAAAACCAAAGAAACTGTCCCCTGCCACCTTTAAGAGAATGGCATTTTTTGAAACCCATGGAATTCAGTCAATTTCATTAATATTATCAAGATAAATGTATTAGATATGCAATACAACCCTTTATTTCAATAGATGTATCACATTAGTGTCACAATGGTAGACAACAGAGTCAAGGGGGGTAAGCTATGCTTTAGTACTATGGAAAACCAGAATCTGGTCAAGTATCATAGTGACATGTAAGTACATGTAAATAAGCTTAGTGGTTAAAATAATGTTATTTGGGGTACTTCATATACTGTGTATTCTTTTTACATAGATTACATGTAGTTTTACATGTTCTACATGTAATTAACAAATTGTACTGATTGACAGGTCTCAGGTACAGTAGATCACATTTCTTCTCAGCACCATGATACATATTTATGAAAAAATACTTGCAGATAGAGAGATAAGTCATTTTAGAGACATTTTGTACACAAAAAACACAGTTAATACCATTTTCTCATTTATGGGTGGTACTTGTAAACAAGCCACCTCCCCTTTGACATTTGGCTGAATTGCATGAATCTTTAGTTTTCACTATTAGGATGGCATAGAATAGAATGTAAGAAGAGAACAGGTATTCAAAATCTTGTTGGGGAGTTGTTTACTTAATTAGAGCATATTTCAGGTCTATACATATACAGTATGTAAAGAAGTAGACAGTGAAGTTGGAAATTTTCTTGATTTTAAGAGCAGTTATGTCCCTTTATCTCTCTCTAATCCATCATTTTCTACACAGGTTCTCATGATTACATGTTCAGCATGTAGCACCACATATAAGGTCACTTTTACCATAGATACAATATACTTGTAATATTATTTGTTAGGCACAGGGATCTTACTCGAACACTCTCATCACTCAAAAATGACAACATCATACACAGAAATGTAGGGGTTTTAAATAATTTTATTGCGTACACATTTAGGGCGGTCGACATGATGTATTGGTGTAGTTTCACTCAGAATAAGTCAGATTTGTCAAAAATGGGAGTTGACGTCAATGACATGAGATGTCAGAATTCTTAAAGGTAGCAGGGGACAGTTTCGCACTATAGGCCCGGTCAACTTTTTCAAAAAATGGAATTACCCCGTATTTGAAGTGATATTACATGTGTAAAAATGTGTACAATAAGTTTAGGATGCATGTCAAATGTAGCTGAGTGCTTAGTAAAGATGTTGATATACAACATGTAGGTGTCACCATGATTCCTAGCATATAGATGGGTGCAAATACGAAACTAAGACACGTGGTCAGTTGCTGAAGAAATTCCGGTGAAAACATGCAGGGTCTAGCAAAAGGTCTGTAGCTGTGAGGGAAGGTGGATGGCCCCATATGAGAGGTAGATTTTTGAGAAGGGCAGATAGGGTTCTTGATTGTGCACAGTGTCTAAATCCCCATGTTTGGTACTGTGATGGTGTGGGGGTGGTGCGGATTAGCCCAAATGAGGGAAAATCAAAGCAAAAAAGGGGAACCTGCTCAGAGCATGTTTTGTGCACCAGCACCAGTATTTATAGATTACATGTAAGTTAGGGTCATAATTTATTAACTACACTAATATGAAATACAAGTATGGACATAAAAGGGAAATATGATTTTTCATTAGTCTGTCATAATCTGACTTTGGTGTATACCCCCTATCCACATGTTTCAAAACCAAAGAAACTGTCCCCTGCCACCTTTAAGAGAATGGCATTTTTTGAAACCCATGGAATTCAGTCAATTTCATTAATATTATCAAGATAAATGTATTAGATATGCAATACAACCCTTTATTTCAATAGATGTATCACATTAGTGTCACAATGGTAGACAACAGAGTCAAGGGGGGTAAGCTATGCTTTAGTACTATGGAAAACCAGAATCTGGTCAAGTATCATAGTGACATGTAAGTACATGTAAATAAGCTTAGTGGTTAAAATAATGTTATTTGGGGTACTTCATATACTGTGTATTCTTTTTACATAGATTACATGTAGTTTTACATGTTCTACATGTAATTAACAAATTGTACTGATTGACAGGTCTCAGGTACAGTAGATCACATTTCTTCTCAGCACCATGATACATATTTATGAAAAAATACTTGCAGATAGAGAGATAAGTCATTTTAGAGACATTTTGTACACAAAAAACACAGTTAATACCATTTTCTCATTTATGGGTGGTACTTGTAAACAAGCCACCTCCCCTTTGACATTTGGCTGAATTGCATGAATCTTTAGTTTTCACTATTAGGATGGCATAGAATAGAATGTAAGAAGAGAACAGGTATTCAAAATCTTGTTGGGGAGTTGTTTACTTAATTAGAGCATATTTCAGGTCTATACATATACAGTATGTAAAGAAGTAGACAGTGAAGTTGGAAATTTTCTTGATTTTAAGAGCAGTTATGTCCCTTTATCTCTCTCTAATCCATCATTTTCTACACAGGTTCTCATGATTACATGTTCAGCATGTAGCACCACATATAAGGTCACTTTTACCATAGATACAATATACTTGTAATATTATTTGTTAGGCACAGGGATCTTACTCGAACACTCTCATCACTCAAAAATGACAACATCATACACAGAAATGTAGGGGTTTTAAATAATTTTATTGCGTACACATTTAGGGCGGTCGACATGATGTATTGGTGTAGTTTCACTCAGAATAAGTCAGATTTGTCAAAAATGGGAGTTGACGTCAATGACATGAGATGTCAGAATTCTTAAAGGTAGCAGGGGACAGTTTCGCACTATAGGCCCGGTCAACTTTTTCAAAAAATGGAATTACCCCGTATTTGAAGTGATATTACATGTGTAAAAATGTGTACAATAAGTTTAGGATGCATGTCAAATGTAGCTGAGTGCTTAGTAAAGATGTTGATATACAACATGTAGGTGTCACCATGATTCCTAGCATATAGATGGGTGCAAATACGAAACTAAGACACGTGGTCAGTTGCTGAAGAAATTCCGGTGAAAACATGCAGGGTCTAGCAAAAGGTCTGTAGCTGTGAGGGAAGGTGGATGGCCCCATATGAGAGGTAGATTTTTGAGAAGGGCAGATAGGGTTCTTGATTGTGCACAGTGTCTAAATCCCCATGTTTGGTACTGTGATGGTGTGGGGGTGGTGCGGATTAGCCCAAATGAGGGAAAATCAAAGCAAAAAAGGGGAACCTGCTCAGAGCATGTTTTGTGCACCAGCACCAGTATTTATAGATTACATGTAAGTTAGGGTCATAATTTATTAACTACACTAATATGAAATACAAGTATGGACATAAAAGGGAAATATGATTTTTCATTAGTCTGTCATAATCTGACTTTGGTGTATACCCCCTATCCACATGTTTCAAAACCAAAGAAACTGTCCCCTGCCACCTTTAAGAGAATGGCATTTTTTGAAACCCATGGAATTCAGTCAATTTCATTAATATTATCAAGATAAATGTATTAGATATGCAATACAACCCTTTATTTCAATAGATGTATCACATTAGTGTCACAATGGTAGACAACAGAGTCAAGGGGGGTAAGCTATGCTTTAGTACTATGGAAAACCAGAATCTGGTCAAGTATCATAGTGACATGTAAGTACATGTAAATAAGCTTAGTGGTTAAAATAATGTTATTTGGGGTACTTCATATACTGTGTATTCTTTTTACATAGATTACATGTAGTTTTACATGTTCTACATGTAATTAACAAATTGTACTGATTGACAGGTCTCAGGTACAGTAGATCACATTTCTTCTCAGCACCATGATACATATTTATGAAAAAATACTTGCAGATAGAGAGATAAGTCATTTTAGAGACATTTTGTACACAAAAAACACAGTTAATACCATTTTCTCATTTATGGGTGGTACTTGTAAACAAGCCACCTCCCCTTTGACATTTGGCTGAATTGCATGAATCTTAAGTTTTCACTATTAGGATGGCATAGAATAGAATGTAAGAAGAGAACAGGTATTCAAAATCTTGTTGGGGAGTTGTTTACTTAATTAGAGCATATTTCAGGTCTATACATATACAGTATGTAAAGAAGTAGACAGTGAAGTGGGGAATTTTCTTGATTTTAAGAGCAGTTATGTCCCTTTATCTCTCTCTAATCCATCATTTTCTACACAGGTTCTCATGATTACATGTTCAGCATGTAGCACCACATATAAGGTCACTTTTACCATAGATACAATATACTTGTAATATTATTTGTTAGGCACAGGGATCTTACTCGAACACTCTCATCACTCAAAAATGACAACATCATACACAGAAATGTAGGGGTTTTAAATAATTTTATTGCGTACACATTTAGGGCGGTCGACATGATGTATTGGTGTAGTTTCACTCAGAATAAGTCAGATTTGTCAAAAATGGGAGTTGACGTCAATGACATGAGATGTCAGAATTCTTAAAGGTAGCAGGGGACAGTTTCGCACTATAGGCCCGGTCAACTTTTTCAAAAAATGGAATTACCCCGTATTTGAAGTGATATTACATGTGTAAAAATGTGTACAATAAGTTTAGGATGCATGTCAAATGTAGCTGAGTGCTTAGTAAAGATGTTGATATACAACATGTAGGTGTCACCATGATTCCTAGCATATAGATGGGTGCAAATACGAAACTAAGACACGTGGTCAGTTGCTGAAGAAATTCCGGTGAAAACATGCAGGGTCTAGCAAAAGGTCTGTAGCTGTGAGGGAAGGTGGATGGCCCCATATGAGAGGTAGATTTTTGAGAAGGGCAGATAGGGTTCTTGATTGTGCACAGTGTCTAAATCCCCATGTTTGGTACTGTGATGGTGTGGGGGTGGTGCGGATTAGCCCAAATGAGGGAAAATCAAAGCAAAAAAGGGGAACCTGCTCAGAGCATGTTTTGTGCACCAGCACCAGTATTTATAGATTACATGTAAGTTAGGGTCATAATTTATTAACTACACTAATATGAAATACAAGTATGGACATAAAAGGGAAATATGATTTTTCATTAGTCTGTCATAATCTGACTTTGGTGTATACCCCCTATCCACATGTTTCAAAACCAAAGAAACTGTCCCCTGCCACCTTACGGTGAAATCTGTTACTGCTAGATGATGCGAAGTTGTTTCGTGAACCGAATCAGACATCTCCAACAAGATTCTCGAAGATTTAACAACACAAGAATCAATTTACAAAATGCATGCTTCGGTCCATCATCCTTCCTCTGACAATCACATTCATTCTCAAATCAAAGTAGTTTCAAAGTACTTTCTCCTATTACCTTAAGGCTAAGCGTCAAAAAGACTTTGACAGGTAAATACAAATAAACGGTTAACAGACATCTCGACCCTAAGAAAGTTCAGTCCTGGATGTTCTAGTCCAAAAAGAGGCATGGTCAAATCTCATGCATTAATTTATTAAATTTCCAGTTGAGCAACACCCAAAATCCTCTAGAGACATTGTTTACAGTTATATGACATTACCTAAATGTGTCCAGATCCTTTGGTGTGACACAATATTAATCTACCCCTGCTCAAAGGGGCGTAAGCACCGAGCATAGACCTAAATTTTGCAGCCCGTCACTGGCAATGGTGGCGTCTCCATACGAGTGAAAAATTCTGAAGCAGGACGCGCGTTTACGTTTTTTTGAAAATTTTGTTTTCATTTTTTTTTCTATGTTAAACATTAAAAATATATAATTGATTTTGTGTTAACAGTCAAAATTTTAACCTTCTGGATGCAGGAATAAAAGCAATATTTTAGCCTTAACTCTGTGTTATGTAAACATTAGACTTGAGTATTTTTATGTTTACATTTAAGGTGGCTCACTACACCCTGAAATAGTTTCTCAAATCAGTACGAATTGATTTAATCATAAAAGATATGATGATATACAATAAGTACATATGCCAAAAAGGCAAAAATGCAAATTTGGATAAAAACATGATGTTCAAAAATATTATTTCAACACATATGAACAAAAGACTGGCGGATTTGAACTCAAGATCTGCGGTTCACCAGCCCAATGCTTTTTTTTCTCTCTATCTCTTTTGCCCAATACTTTATTAATTAACCACTGAGCTACGATGTTAGACAAATAAATTGATCGATACAAATACTTTCCCAAAATATTAAATCGCCATCTTGTGACATAGTGTCATAAAGAGTATAAGCTTTAGTGTAGTGAGCTACCTTAACAAACCAGTGAAATGTTTAATTTTGTAATTGAATTTTAGCATCTTTATACTTTTGCACATGCAATTTTACAAAGATTATTCAATAAAGGGTGACTAAAATATTCCAAATTAATATCACGAAAACAAAATGATAAATATAAATTGTTTTTGCTGCAAAAAAATGTCTCCCAGCTCCCCAAATTGAAAAGTGCTACAAAATAAGCTGTCATGCTTTAATTAGTACCTGTATACTTTGAAAACAAGAGATGTGTCCTTTAAGGAAAGTGAACACATCCAGTTTAATATACATAAAAAAACCCACTTTAAAATACTCGCCTTTGATCCACTGTAGATTGTAGGAAAATATTAGATCCCGGGGTCAGAGAAATCTAGACATCATTAAATGATAATGAAGTATTGTTAAAAAAAAAATTCAAGACTCTCCAATATGTTTGCAAATAGGAGAAATGTTCACAAGCTATTTTACACCCCCATCCCTCTTAGATCCACTATAACTTTTAGGATAACAATAAATCCTCTCCCAACAATGTGCACATCTGCAAATGGCAATGAAGCATTGTACAAAGTTTCAAGTTTATCAGATAATCCATACAGGAGGAGAAGCATTAATGCACAAGACTTTGTGACAGACAGACTTACAGATATGGACAGAAAGTACAAAAACCATATGATTATATGAAATGATTTTGCATGTAAACAGTACATATGGTGCACAATTATGATTTAAATGTAATTATAATTTTTATCAGGAATTTAGATGTCACCTCTTTTTGCAATTAATACATATATAAATATATAAATAAATATGAAGATGACATACAGATGTATATAGTGAGCATATAAAACACTCCCACCAAAAATGTAAAGAAATATGTGCACTGCGAGTTTGAAAAATGTGTATGTCTTAAAAAGTGATTGACTAGATATCAGGAAGCAAGCAAGCTCGATCCATGTTACTGTGCTACAACTAACTGAAATTCACTACGTTATCCAAAATCCACCCAAAAAGAACCAAAACCTATCAACACTAAATACCAATATATATCCATGTGAGTGTTAATTCTATGCTAAGTTAGATAACTCTTTCTATTGTGTTTATGTAACTCTCCAGTTTGGGGAGTCAGTTTCAGGGTTATATTAAATGGAGGGAACCTCATGGTGTTGTGTAAATTAACAATTGGTAGCATATAGCGTGGTTTCGAGAAGGAAAAGGACACTCCATTAGTGTGAATGAAAGCTTAAAACTGTGAGTGATAACTTTACCAGTGTTTCAAAGTGAATTCTTAAGATTTGAGTAGGAAAAACATGGCAACAAAAATCAACCCACCAAAATACAGTCAGTCAAAATCTTATGAGCTATACAAACAGGAGTTGCTTGCATGGAAAGAAATTACAGAATTAGAAAAGAAGAAACAAGGAGTAGCAATTGCCTTAACATTACCTGAAGATGATGAATCAAAAATTCGTGAAAAAGTGTTTGATCAAATTAAACTGGATGACCTAAAGAAGGAGACAGGGCTTGAAACATTAATTGAATTTCTAGATAAACACCTTGCAAAGGATGATCTGGCTGATAGCTTAACAAAATTTGAAGATTTTGAAGATTACAGGAGAGCAGAGGGACATACTATTGTGGAATATATAAGCGTGTTTGATGCAAAGTACAGGAAAATAGAAAAAAAGGAGATGAAATTGCCACCTGAAATCTTGGCATTCAAGTTACTGCGCAAAGCTAACATTTCAAAAGAAGAGACTATGATTGTGCTAACAGGGATGAACTATGATGAGAAAGCTACTTTATATGAACAAGCAAAATGCTCTTTGAAAAAGTTTAAAGGTGAAGTGTGTGATTCCAGCTCTGCTCATTCAACTGGACCAAGTATCAAGTTGGAGCCTGCATTCCTTGTTGAGAATGAAGAAGCATTGTTAGCAGTTGGGTATGTAAGAAATCAATCTTATCGACCTGGATTTTCTGGAGGCAAACGTGGTGGACGTGGTCGAGCCTATGATAGCACGAAGTCACATAGTTATCGTCAGCCGGAATACAACTCATTCAAACCAACACCTAGTCCAAAACAGGGAGGACTTAAGAAGGACATAAATCCTACTGGCAGTGATGGTAAATTATTGACCTGTAAGTCATGTGGCTCTTACAGGCATATGATTACAGATTGTCCACATAGCTGAGAAAACATGGCAAAGGTTAATATGTGTACCACAGAACATGTAGTGTTGTTTACTGGATTTCAACGAGAAGACATGTCTCGTTTATGTGTGGATGCCCAGAACTGTGCTGTGCTTGACAGTGGATGTAGTAGTACAGTTTGTGGTCAGACATGGTTCAACAGTTATATTGAGTCTTTAAGTGATATGGACAGGAAGAAGATAAAGTGTTCTGACAGTAAGAAAGTGTTTAAATTTGGAGGAGGAACTTGTCTCAAGTCTACAGGAGAGTTCAGCATTCCCGCTGTTCTAGCAGACAAAGCTGTAACCATTCAAACAGATGTTGTAGAATCTGACATACCCCTACTCTTGTCTAAAGATTCCATGAAAAAGGCTAGCGTGAAAATGGACTTGGAGAATGATACAGCCACAATATTTGGGAAAGACATAGCATTAAACTTGACAACAACTGGCCATTATTGTGTTCCAATAGATAAGTGTGATACTGTAGCAGTTGCAGATGTATGCAAGGCGGAAACAATAGATTATGATGAAAAACTTTCTCAGGACAAACTTCTCAAACTTCATAGACAGTTTGCTCATCCACCAATGAAGAAGCTAGTAGCTCTTTTGAAAGATGCGAACAACTGGAAGGAAGAATATCATGAGACATTGTCAGATATTGAGCGAAAATGTGACATTTGCAAGTTGTTTGCCAAAACTCCACCACGACCTATTGTAGCTTTGCCTTTGGCAACAGAGTTTAATGAAAAAGTTTCAATGGACCTAAAAAAGTGGAATGACAGATGGATTCTGCACATTATTGACATGTGGTCACGATATACTATATTTGTGTTCATAAGTAGAAAGAAACCAAGTGAAGTAATTGATGCTTTGATGACACATTGGATAGGGGTATTTGGAGTAATGGGGGCCATATTTACTGATAATGGAGGAGAGTTCAGCTCTGAGGAAATGAGAGAAGTGATGTCCATTCTCAATGTCCGTACTTGTACAACGGCTGGAATGAGTCCTTTCCAGAATGGATTGTGTGAAAGGGTACATGCAATTACTGATAGCATGTTAATCAAGCTCGAAGCGGAGTATGGAAAGAAAGACTGTCAGGCTCTACTATGTTGGGCAAATATGGCACGGAATTCTCTTCAAATGTGGAACGGATTCAGCAGTCACCAACTTGTTTTTGGAACCAATCCAAACCTACCTAATATTATGACTGAGAAATTACCGGCACTTATGGGCACAACCAGTGAAATTTTTGCTAAACATTTGAACGCTTTGCATTCAGCTAGAAAAGCTTACATCCAAACAGAAGCTGAGGAAAGAATACGGCGTGCACTGAGAAGTAAAGTCAGAGCATCTGAGCAAGTTTTCAATAATGGAGACAGTGTATTTTACAAAAGAGAGGGAAAAGAAAGATGGCTAGGACCAGGAAAAGTTGTATTCCAAGATGGTAAAGTGGTTTTTGTACGTCATGGCAGTGTGTTTGTTCGTGTATCACCTAACAGACTTTGTAAAATTGAGGACAGTTCTTCTAGAACAGGAAATGAAGAGGCCAAGAAAACTACTGAGGGTGAACACTGGAATGCGAGAGAGACAACAAACTCTAAAGCAAGTGAATACGAGCTGTCAGAAATTATAGTCAATAAGGAATCTATCCAGAATCGTAGACAGTGCTTCAGGAAGTGTGCATCTTAAAGCAAATGACAAAATAGCTTACAAACTAAATACCGATGAACCTTGGAGAAAAGCAACTGTTCTTGGTAGAGCGGGAAAAGCAACAGGCATTAATAAGAACTGGTACAACATACTAGATGACGTAAGTGAAGACAGAAAAAGTGTTGACTTTGGTCGCCTACCATGGAAAAATGTTGACAATGTAGTAGATGACCAATTGTCAGTGTCAGTTGATGAACAAGAGGTCAATACGTGTATAAGTAATGTTAATGAGGGTGAAATGAAAGAAAAGAATTTCATAAAGGCAGCTAAAGAAGAGGAGTTACAGAAACTACTAGATTTTAATGCATATGAAGAGGTCCCCGACACAGGTCAATCAACAGTATCAACAAGATGGGTCATCACTAAAAAAGAAGGCAAAGTGAAGGCTAGGCTTGTCGCGAGAGGTTTCGAAGAAAAAGACATGATACAACGGGATAGCCCCACTGCAAGCAAAGGGGCAATACGCATATTACTTACCATTGCAGCAAATAAACAGTGGATCATAAAGACCACAGATATCAAGTCTGCTTTCTTACAAGGCAAAGAATTGAGTCGTGATGTTTAACTCAAACCTCCTGTTGAGAGTGGAGTTTCCAATGGAACATTATGGAAACTTAGACACTGTTTGTATGGATTGAAGGATGGAGCTAGACAGTTCTACCTGAGTGTGAAGGAGGAACTCCTGAAACTTGGTTGTAAACAGTCCAAATTGGATCCTGCAGTTTTTGTACTACAGACTCAAAAACTTACTGGAATTATTTGTTGTCATGTGGATGATTTCTTACATGCTGGGGACAGTGAACTAGAAAAAGTCATGCTGCATTTGCGTCAAAGGTTTTTAGCAGGAAAAGTAGAGGAGAAAACCTTTAACTACCTAGGTTTTACAATAAACCAAGAAAAAAAACAGAATTATCTTGGATCACACTAAATACGTCCAGTCACTTAAGAATATTACAATGGATCCCGAGAGGGTTTTACAAAAACAGGATATTCTCTCTCCTGAAGAACAAACTTTATTCAGAAAACTTGTTGGCCAGCTAAATTGTGTTGTGCAGAGTTCCAGACCAGAGATGTCCTTTGAAATGGTGGATCTTAGCACTAAATTGAAAGAAGCCCATGTCAGTGACCTACTTCATGCAATCAAGGTAGTCAACCGATTGAAGGATATGAAATCTATAGTGTGTTTTCCCAAGTTAAAGAACCATTACACAGATTGGAAAATGGTGGTTTTTACGGACGCCTCCCTCGGTAACCTCAATGATGGTGTAGGAAGCACAGGAGCTCATGTTGTGTGGATCAAAGACGCGGAAGGAAACTGTTGTCCGATCACTTGGCAAACAAACAAGATAAAGCAAGTTGTAAGATCAACCATAGCAGCGGAAGCGTTAAGTCTACAGGAGGGATTGGAATCTGCAGCTTTCTACAGAAAGCTTTTAGAGGAAATCATCGGTCACCGGTTAGCAGTGGAAGCATATATAGACAATAAAAGTGTTATTGAGTCGATAAACTCCACTAAACTTGTTGATGATAAAAGACTTCGTATAGACATTGCAGCTATTAGTGAAACCATAAATAGTGATGAAAATACAACAGTGAAATGGTGTGCTGGAAAGAACCAGTTAGCCAACTGCATGACGAAAAAGGGAGCATCTGGACTTGAACTGTTAGAAATAGTGCAAAATGGAAATTTTGTTTAAGACCATCAATTCACACTGTTTAAATCTCATTTTTAATCATATTTATTTTATTTGACAATATCAATTTTCCTCAAAAGAAGAAAAGTATAATTAATGTTAATTCTATGCTAAGTTAGATAACTCTTTCTATTGTGTTTATGTAACTCTCCAGTTTGGGGAGTCAGTTTCAGGGTTATATTAAATGGAGGGAACCTCATGGTGTTGTGTAAATTAACAGTGAGGTCAAGGTTTCAGGAGTGAAACAGTGTGTTTTTTAAACTTTAAATCATGATGTTTTGCTTTTGTAGGATATTCATATTGTTGAAATTGATTTAAAGCAATCCATTTTCAATTGGAGATACAAGGTATGCACATAAATGTACCACCCTGAATCTCATATCATACCTTATTATAGCTAGCAAAATTATGAAATGAAATTTAATGTCACCACAGAATTTATAATTTCCGTTTCTTTCTCTCAAGCCACATGGAGACCTCGATCCTTTTTTAGGGTCTTATTTTCTTTTACTTGAAAGTTCTAAATTGAAATCTAATAAATAATAATTTTGGAAGAAAAATCTACATGAAAATATTTTCTACTTTGAGAAACAAAATGACAAACATAATTGTTAAATGTAAGTTAGAAATAGAAAAATAATTCAATTTAATGCACTTACATATGTAATTGAAAGAAACTTCCACTGAGTACATGATTTTAGAATGAAAATAAGATTGATTAGTATTCAAAAAAGTATTTCAATTTCTTCAAAACATCTTCAGATGATTTTCCATCCATTGACACCCCAAATGTATGACCACACACATTTAGCAGGAACATCTGTTCCTCAAATCTCCTTCACATAACACTTGACTACTTTTGAAATGCAAAAGTCTTTTTAAATCACTTAATAGAAATTAACAGAGAGGAGTGTACAGATTCATACCCTAGCTGTTGATGATTGCTGAGACTTGATCACTACTCAAAACTCTGAAACAAATTTTGATGGATTTTTTTTGTATTTCACACCCACACGCACACATACACACACATGCACACACACATCAAAAATATTAACAAGACACTGACCTTACTGCAGTCACCTGAGTTATTTAGTTAAAAGTTTTACTAACCTCAATATGTATGAAATCTATAATACTTGTCTTGCTCTAGTCATTTATACATGTATGCTAAATTCTAATATTCAGCAGAAGTATATAAGGTGTAATTCATTCCCCCAAAAATGTCTATACTGATGAAACATTTTACAATAATAATCTTGATATGTATACACTTTTAACACTATATAATAATATGATAATTTTGGATCTGACCTTGAATCAGAACCCTGGAGTTGCAAGCTTCACAATTTTGGTACATCTCTTTCTGTTTTTCCTGACAATGCATCCATTATTTATTATATTCTACGTAGTGTCAACAAAATTAAAGAAGGATTACTATGACCATTTTGGTTCCATCTATTTTAAAGCTAGTACGTATCAAAACCTTTAGATTCTAACATGTATATATAAACTGTGTTTTTAATTATCAAATACCAAAAAATTTACAATTACCTGTTCTTTCTATGTTCATTATCTAAAAGCATCAATAACATTAAGGAAGATGTTATCTAATGTTTTACACATAAACACTATATATCAAGTTTGGTTCCTCCTGGAGTCAGAATTTCTACCCCAGGAATCATGATATTTACAATCTTGATGTTTTACACATAAACATGATATATCAAATTTGCCCAATCTCTACCCCAGGGGTCATAAAATTTACAATTTTGGTCCATGAATAAGTTACAATATCTGGTATTAATTGTCATTAACATGAATTTACAGAAACAAGTGCCTGTGCTATATCACTATATGCATTTAGTTTTTCTTACATATGTGTATGGTTGTAGAAATATGTTAATTCATGTCAGTTCCTAAGGCTCCAGGGACACAGGAGTCCAGAAAATTAAATTTTATATCCCCCTTGTCCAGAGATGCTTCTTATCAAATTTAAAAAGAATTGGAAGGGTTTTATGTATATATGTATACACATGTCCGATGAAGAAATTATGAATAATGGAATGACAAATTAATGATTGTCTAATGCTTACAGGGGTGGATCCAGGAATTTTTGAGAGAGGGGAATTTTACCATTAATTTTGGTTTTCAAGGGGGGGGGGGGGGGGGGTCCACCATCAAAATGTGTTATTTTTACCTTATTTTAGCAAATTTTCTTCACCCAGCACCCCCCTCTGGATCCGCCACTGGGTTATCATTTACTCCTTCATTCTTGATTACAAACCTAAGGACACTAAATTGTATTTTCACATTTTGAATCTTGCTTATTTTGTATAATTGTTATGTCAATTGATATGGAATCAAATGACATGCATGCATGCAGAAGCTATGTAAAAAATGTCAGATCTTGTGTAGCAATTTGTAAAACTAATGATTACAAAGCCTATTAGTATTCTATATCAGTAAAAATCTCCTATTTTAATTTAATTCATACTTTGCAATAGATATGATAAAAGGAATAAGCATTTAATAATAATTATCAAAATCTATAGTTTGAAATTGAAAAAAAAATTCTCATCAAACATATAACATATTTTACACATGCATTTTCATACATTTTACAAAAGGAACAGATTTCCCCCTTGAAATTATATAAAAATCAGTATTATGTCCTGTGACATTTTGTCCTACTTTAATAAACTTCTAATATTGACTTTGTCCATGCATGGTCATTTTGTCCATGATTTTTTTTATCTGTGCCCAGCTTTTGTCTTGCGACTTTTACCCCAACTAACCCCTTTGTGTATAATACACATGGGATGTTCTTTACAGCTCAGCAAGCCCCAGGCTTTGTTTCTCATTGTTCCTTATCTACAATTACTGGGTGAATGACTTTGTGACACAATCATTTTTGCCTTCTAATACTTTTATAAGCATTTTATATCATGATCAACATATCATGCTATTTCAGTCAATTATAAATAATTCATTTGATACATAATATGTAATATTGTAGGCTTATATGGTGATATTTGGAAAATAATGGCAATGCAATTTTCAGCATGAACATTGTGAATTATGTAGAGATATACATCACCCAATACAAAGGCAAAGGATACATCTTAATTTTTACATTTAAATTCATATGAAATATTGTGAAATTCATAATCATGTGAATGCATAGCTGCAGAACTTTAGCTCTCTGAGAAAATATTAATTGGTACAGATCTGTCCCAATATTTTCTCAGAGAGCTACAATTCTGCAGCTAGTGAATGTGGTTAACTTATACTACCATTAAGACATGTGATCTCTATCTAATATTTATTTAATTTGTACGTTTTCCATATTGTACAACAAAGTATAATTTAATGCACATTAATCCTTGGATTATAAATTTTGATTAGTGCAAAATTTGTTAATTTTTATAAGGTCATCTCAAATCTTTTAAAATCAACTTAGTGACATTTTTGGGCAAAAACATCTGAAGCACCTTTTAAGCCAAATGGTCCAGGTTAAGCATATTTTGCTTTTAGGCCAAATCTTTGTAAGATCATTTGTGCACTTTGACAATTATTTCTAAATATTCGGGCTAGTATAATGAAGAAATATGGATGTTTCAATTTTCATTAACATTTAATACCAAAACCATATCTCCTTTGCTTGACCAAAAAAGCCCCCCCCCCCCCCCCACACACACACGGTAAGATCCGCCACTGTTTAATCTGTAATTTTGGAGCAAAGTTGATCATTTTCATTTAATGAACAGGTCCAGTTGTACGGTGGATTTTTCATTTTCAACACAAATAGAAAAAATATAAATTGTTAGCCTAAGTGACCAGTAAAAAGAAGTAATGATTTAAATCAGATACTTGGAACAGTACAAGTGTTGATGTTAACTTATGGAATTCTTATATTGTATACAAGATATCATCCAACCAACAGATAGACCTTTGCAATTATATCTTATGCATTATGAACAATATCATTATTATATTATGTCCATTTCCATGTAGTTGGGAATCAATTAAGCTTTCCTGGTTCAGATTTTGATTTAATTTTTATTTTGTGAACATAAATCAATATTTGTCTAATCGCAGGAACTGGTAATTTTGTCTGTAATGATAACAATGAGTGTCTCTACCATACCACCCCCGTGTTTTTATTAGTAGGTGGTATGGAATACACCCGTATTATCATTACAGACAAAATGGTAATATATTTACAAGTGCACTCTACATATTGTTCTCCACGGGCAAGGACGCATCCAGAAATTATTTAAAGGATGGGCGGATTGCGACCCAAGTTTGTGCCTATTCCGCCCCAAAGAGGGGTGAATATCTCAAACTGGTAAAATGACCAGTTTTGTTTAAAACTATGGAAGTAAAAGTGGAGTGACTACAACCCTCTCGATCCGCCACTGATGAACAAGAACTACATTGCGGGGATTAGGAAGCACAGGGTTCATTTAGAATAATTGTAATCTTTAAGGAAATCTTCTTGGAGCACATTATCGCAAATATATAGTTGCTGAAATTGAACCTTACCATAAATCCGCCGGCGAGGATTGCAGATATTTTCACTTTCACAACGCAGGAGGTGCGTTTGATGAGCTGTCAACTTATACAGACAGTATCTCCTCATCTCTACATGTATATTGCAATAATCCACCAGAATATACTGACACCTTATAGGTGATACTTCATTAGTACAAATGAACACCACCACCACCACCACCATCCCTCCAAAGGGAGGGGGTGAGACTAACAAGAATAGGGAAAAAAAAACCATTCCGCAAATTATACATGTAACAGGCTAGCTGCAATAATGTAGCCCTCTCTGATTTTTTTTTTTTTTTTGGATTTTTTTTTTTAGGGAGAGGGCTACAACTCCTTAGGATCTCCGTAATGGTGCAAATGCGGGAGTGATTCACTCCCGCAACATTTGCGCTCATTCTAAACATTTCCTGACTTTCTTTACGTAAATAAAATGATATTCTATGTTCCTTAGTCAATATATAAATTTACAACCTGCAACTTAAGATTTGTGAGGCTCTATTCTACCGTTTTCAACAATTTCGATAAATTCCAATTTCTCGATTCATATTTGTCCGCCATGTTTGATGTACTGAAGTTTCAACTTCCGATTGTCAAGTCATTTGCATATGCCATATAAGGTAGTATTTACATCAATGGACAAGTATGGAGGCGAAAGCTATTTCGTCGGTATTGAAAAGGTTTGAATTTAATATCAAGTTAAAAACCGAAAAGCAGAGTGTAAATTCTTTCTGCAACAATATGATTTTCCTCTCTTTGTCGAAGTGGCTCAAGTAACTACATTTTCGCGGTGATTGTCAATGTTTCGGTTTTTCATTAGATCCACCTACGAGATCTCGCGATAACAAGCATGGTGGAGCAGACGAAGAATTTTGCATACTGTACATTATATTTAATAAAAAACACCTTTATTAGACATGCCCGAGCACAAAGTTGGTACTCCTTTTGGTGTAAACAACATTTGGGACTAATACACAGAGTTTATTATCGGTTATTCATAAAATTATTTTGCACCATTACGGAGATCCTATGGAATTGTAGCCCTATCCCGAAAACGTCAGAATAAAAAAAAATTGGATAGGGCTACATTATTGCAGCTAGTAACAGGCGGTCTTTGCATGTAGTCTGAGTGTTTTCAGTTATCTTTTTAAAAATTCTATATATTGATTGCAACACAAACATCCTATTATAATTACATGGCGATGATAAAATAACGTCTCAGTAAGTTTCCGCAAAGCTGAAAATTGGTATACACCATATTGTACAAACTGATACAGAACTAAAATATTGCGGAAACTTATCAAAACTTTGCGGAAGACTATCAGTATTAATAGCAATGTGTATACTAAAAATGAATAGTTTCTGCAAACCGAAATTTGCGCAAACTTGATCATCTACTTGAAAACAACGTAGATATATCAAGTTTCAGCAGGACACACCAAGTTTCTGCAGGGAGAAAGCTTTCAAGATGAAAAATGCGTGTGGAAACTTGACGAAAACCACTTGTACACCTAAGTCTACGTAGTGAAATCCGTATTTTTCATCCATTTGTAAATTCCATGTTTTTAAAAACTTATAATAGTTGACATTAGTAAATATATGTAATATTGCAGGTAAATTTTGTAGGGTATATAAGCGAGTGGGGGAGGGGGATTCAGACCAGCATTTAGTGTTAGGAATTGCTTTAGTCCCTGTTTGTGTTACTCTGAAGTAAAGTCCCAATTGGTTATTAAAATGCACGTACATAGATATATTTCCATACACATTTGGCGGATTTCGGGGGGGGGGGGGGGGGCAGCCCCCTAAAATTTTCAAATTTAAGGTAAATCGGGGTATCGTGTTTAGAAAAATGTACTAAACGATAAAAGAAGATATAATTTCTTCCACTCCCGGAGAAATAAATGACAAAATCTTTTGATTTCTTGCATTACTTTATTGGGAGAACTTAATTTTGTTCCAAAAACCCTTAAAATTTGAGTCATTTTATTAATTTCACAAATGACTAAATAGGAGACATATTTCAAACCCTATAAAATCTGTAAAATCCCGGAGTTTCTGGGGGCTTCGCCCCCGGACCCCACCAGCGGTTCGCTCTGGATCCACTGGGGGCCTCAAGGTGGCCCCCAGACGCCCTGCCTCACAAAGTGGCGCCCCCGTAACCGCAATTCCTGGATCCGCCCCTGATACCACGAAGTTCATACAGCCCGAATCATCGAAGCTTAGATTGGGTATTTTGAATTGAAGATTTCGATATTTCAAAAACGCAGCTTGACAAATAAAAACGGGTGTGTAATGCTCTAGTATGAAATGATTTTGGAAAACTGTGATTTGATTCGAAATTGAAATAATATATTATTTGACCAGCATTTGACAAGCAAATTTTTCACGTATACGGCTTATCACTTGATAACGGCAGTAAATAACGACAAAATATAGACATGAACTGCAAGATGTGTGCGTCGTGACGTACTTTTTCGTTGTGATCTCATATGGTGCGAAGTGCACAGAGATCATATGATATGGGCCTATTTAGGTTTTTTTTATAACGATAAAACTGTTCTGCTATATCCATAATAGAGTTTATGTCCAAAGTACTTTTAGAGTAAAAATGAATTATTTTTAAATATATAGCGTAAAACTATATGGGATCCGGGTTAGAATAGGTCCTCAGTACCCCTTGCTGGCCGTAATAGGCGACTAAATGGGGCGGTCTTTTCGGATGAGATCGCAAAAACCTAGGTTCCGTGTCACAGCAGGTGTGGCACGATAAAGATCCCTCCCTGCTCAAAGGCCGTAAGCGCCGAGCATAGGCCTAAATTTTGCAGCCCTTCACCGGCAGTAGTGACGTATCCTTTTTAGCCTAGTCATATATGGGTGAAACATTCTCGAGTGGGATGTTCAACAATAAAAAATCAATCACATCGGATTCAATACAAAATAAAGGCCTAATGCAGAAAGATCTTACTCAAACCACACAATCTAGTGAAAATAAGCATACACTCTTTGCATGTTATTTATAGAACCACCGAATAGCTGAGCTCATTGTTTACAAAACAAAGTCAAAGCTATTTTCAGAAAATAGCCGCGTTTCTGAGAAGTTAAAACGAAAGTGAGCCGTTCTAGGGACTTTAAAAATTGTGTTCAATTGTGTTTCAGATTTGTGTAAACTTTTTATTGTTTATTTAATAAATGTGTAAACTTTAAACCATTGTTTTTTTCTTCTTTAGAATATAACTGGGGGGAAATATCTAAACTTGTATACACACGCCGACTTCCAGAAAATCAAAAGGAAAATCAAAACGTTCACACGCTATCTCCTCAGATTTCCCACCTGGGCAGCTAGACCCCCCCCCCCCCCCCCACCTGACCAGCTTTAACCCCGCTGACCCCTACACTCATGTGAATACCTCCACTCCAAACTGCACTCCGTTGAACCCCCTATAAAACCTGCACTCAAAACTGCACTCAGTTGAACCCCTTATCGAGCCACTTTTAATATTGACATTTGTGCATACTTTCAAAAGACCAGAAAATATCCACATGTTTTGTAATAAAAAAAAAAAAAAGAAAAAAAAAAAAAAAGAGGTAATATTTGGATTTTAAAGGTGACCTACAAATCTTCCAGAGGGAAACGACGAATTGATATTTTGATCTTCAAGGAAGGTGCATTTAAATATGGGTTTGAAAGACTTCATAATAATTTTTCTTTTAGCAGTTATATATGACCAAAACAACCGAAAATACCCGGCGGACCTCACTCTACTCAACACGACCTATGATTACATTATAGGTAAGTTGATCTTTGCTTTATATATCTAGAATAAGGATTCTTGTGTATCATCAAACGCCACCACTTTTCTTGGATGTGAGCTTCGTTGTAATATGTGCATAACGCTACATTAATCCTTGCATATTCATTAAATCACTGGCAAAATATGTGTGTCCGTCCGTCCGTCTGTAACTTAGTGATCCGGACTTTTCCCTCACCATACTTTGATTTAGATAGCTGGAAATTTGGTATGTAAAACTTATACGGTACCAATTTTGATGCACCAGATGCGCATTTCGACAAATAATTTCTCTTCAGTGATGCTCAACCGAAATGTTTGAAATTTTAGAGCTAAATATAGCCAAAAACAGCGTGCCAAAAATGTGGAGCCAAATTCGTCCAAGGATAAGAGCTATGCATGAGGGAGATAATCCTTAATTTTGAAATGAATTTCTAAATTTTGTAACAGCAATTAAATATACATCCGTATTTTCAAGCTAGTAACGAAGTACTTAGCTACTGGGCTGTAGAGACCCTCGGGGACTAACAGTCCACCAGCAGAGGCCTCGACCCAGGGGTCATAATGTAAAACTTATACGGTACCAATTTTGATGCACCAGATGCGCATTTCGACAAATAATGTCTCTTCAGTGATGCTCAACCGAAATCTTTGAAATCCGAAATAACTATGAAGTATGTGGCTTAACATATATGTGTTTACAGATCAACTTTGACGTATAGTACATCGTCATAATGGCTGATTTTTTATAAAAAACATTAATAACAATATAAATATCAGCAATATTTGTATGTATTCCTTTTAAGCTTGATTGCCTATCTGGGCAGCCTGGCGACTGCTGAAGTTCAGCTGAACTGTAGATAGCGGGTTTGAATCTGGCAGAGGTTTTCAAATTTTTAAAATTACTTTCTACTAAAACTTCATTCTTTGACTAAATAAAGTAAATTTGAAAGTTTTCAATTTCAATATATTGTTGTACATATCCTCTACTTTTCATCCATATGTAACGGACAGTATATAAGGCATTTCTACTGCCTCGCTAGTAGGGTAGCTTTTCTAGTGATGTAGTGTAGTCTCATGATCTCACTAGTTAAAACAAAGTACTGAAAGCCGGGCCTATGTACAGAACTGGGAACAGGGAAAGTATCAAAGGAAACGAAGTTTGAAATGTGTTGTGAATCCTGTAAATATTATCAATTTCATGTAAGATTCTGATCTATATGTTCCCTGGCCATGTTCATTTTGAAAACCTGACCCTTGAGAGTTTTCACTCGACTCTAAATGAAATGGTACAGAAAACATAATATTTTCCATCTCACTATATGACTGTGAATTTAATGAACCAATGTATGTGGTAAAAGTTTCAGTAAATGGGATATTTTTACTCTAATTACATATAATATATATCAATGTCTGTTGTAATATTTTCAGTCTTTGCAATTTACTGAAATGAATACTCCAATGTCAACTTAATGTGACCTGGGACTTCTAATTTAGGATGCTTTTCTATATATGTGTGTAGATTTTCACATATAGATGTTTTTTGTGGGTTTTTTTCATCATCCTCATTGAAATGCTCACGGGTAGCTGAAAATCATCGCTAACCTAATAAGCTCTCATGTAGCGCAGCAGTAATTGCGAATATTTGTCAGTTGTTTCCCCTATTTCAAACATAGGTGGCGCAAGACTCGTTTACGTCCTTGTTGACTTCCGGTGTACATAAGATTTATGAGAAATTGTAAGGTATTTGTTGTGCAAATAGGGAGCGGGGGTAGAATTCCCGAGATATGAAGCTTTTAAAAAATTCAACTGGTTCATTGCCATCATATGTGACAGCGACAACGATCGTTTTAAGTTCCACTCAGCGTCGTGCGCTATAAACTTCAGTCTTCAGTTCAGTCCACGTCCGACTACACAGATATCTGACAGATGACGACTTTATTGCAGAAAGTATTTACGGGGGATTAAACATTTGCTCTGTAGATCGTAATATTCTGCATAAATGTTTTATGCTGAAATTTTATCTATCCTTAGTGATACAGTCATCAATGATCTTATAATTTTATGAACCCCCCCCCCCCCTTCTAGACTAGATCTATAATCGAACAGGGGAAATTTGAGTCATCAATATATAAACGAAGTATGGTACAAAAATATATTTCAGATGTCATTTAAAAATTAATTTTAGAGTTAACCAAGGTAATCAAAATATGAATGAACGCGATTGCTACCAGCACCCCCCCCCCCCCCCCTCCCCTCGGTACGACGACGCGACTGTAATGGAGGGGTGGCTATAATTAGACTGTAACTGTAAGGCAGTGAATATTCCTAGGTCTTGTTTTCGTTTTTGATGACTGGATTGTAAATTAATTTCAACACTTTACTTTCATTGTTAATTTTGTTATAATTCAAAAAGTGTTGTAAATTATTGTTTGAATTTCAGGGAAAACGAGTCTGGATTCTTCAATAGTCAATACGTATGGAATTAATCAAAATATGGGATGATATTGTCAAACTTTCATAACTTATCAAAGTTTGCATTATCATAGTTATGTTGTTATGTCATGTTTATCAACTGACCCACGGACAGTCCTAGCCTATTTTAACTGTTGGCGCAAACCAGAAGAAAAATGCATCTCAAGAGATTAAGATATTTCTGAATTTTTTAGAAATAAAATTTGAATCATATCTACTTTTATCAAAATTAAATGCAAATTCATAAAGTTATAAATTTATCCAAGTGAAGTAAATACAAATTCACTGTCATATATACAATGTTGTGTTTATATAAAAGCCACACACAGGCCTATTGTTCTTTGTGGTTTTTTATTTTTAAAAAATCAATGCATTGCGTTTTTCATTATTCACTTGTAACTTATATTTCAATCTGAAGTATGAACATTCAATTTGACCTTCAAATTGAAAAGTGTACTACATTTTGTTAAGTGATGTATTTTAGTATAAAATCATTCATATCATAAACTGTCATGGTACATATAAACATGATAAATCCTTATACATGAAAGTAAACACGGGTCAAATTATGTAGGCCTACATCAGTTTCCTGCAACACCATGGACAAACGTCATTTGGATACAACCATTCCTATACGCAGGATCCGATACAGTCGTGCTTTTCACGCAGAGTACAACCAACTCATAGTATATCAAGCATAGTATATGGATGGAGACGTGAATTTAGAAGTTGAAAGAAAGCTTGAACTTCCGTCTATATTGCAATCCAAATTGTAATATTCAATTAAAATGTAGAAACTCGAAATTTTGAATCATTATTGTACACCTAGCATATGGGGTAGTAAAATTTATTTGACCTGCCAATTTTTATGCTCTCGCTTGCCCTATAATATGGACTAATAAAAAGTTAATCGCAAGGACTGTTTTCCTACCGTGACGTCATCACGTAAGTGATATAAGTTAAAACACGCAAATAAACTTTTAAAGAGAAGTTATACATATACATTCACTATTACTACACATTTTAACAGTTTAATAATAGAAATTCAGAGATATATGGATATATTTGATAATTGATATTCTTAATCCTCGATCGAGAGAGAGAGAGAGAGAATGGGGGGGTGGGGGGTGTCCGCATCTTATTGTTTTAAACATATGCAATTCAACAACTTATAAAGAATTCTGATGTATTGTATATTATATATTCAACCAAAACTACTGTTTAAGCATGTAAACTTAATTATGAAGTAGTTTATAATGAAAAACGTTCAATGTGTATTGAATGTCTTTATTTAATCGATGTGACAGAGAAAATTCGGTTGCAGCTGAAACTCTCAAAGTGATTTCCTTTCCGCCCAAAGAGTCTTGCAATGCGTTTTCTAAGTTCGTCTCTAAGCGCAGTGAGGTCCTACGAACCGTAATCCGCCATCGTTACTAAATATTCAACAACTTTATAATCTAAATGTGTCCTTCCGACGCTCTCTTAAACTTGAGGTTAGAAACGCCTTGGACGTTAACGGATCGTGCGCCACCTGTAATCAAGGGCGAGTAATTTGAAGTTTTATTTGCCATTGTAAGATATTTAAACGATGCGCAAATAAATTAAACAATATCATTATCAGACGGACTTGTGCAGAACTCATAAATTCACCATTTCATTTCAATGAACAATCAAGATTAATCAAAGATTATATTAAGTTTATTCGATTACATAACATTTATAGTTATATCTTCACTCACACAACTCATTCATACATTAACAATACATTTAAGTAATTAAAAATATAATCAAAGTATCATCAGAACTTAAACCTAAAACCACCCAAATGTAATAGGGCTGGGTAAAGGGGAGTAACTCTAATTAAGTTAATAATCCCGTTATGAGAACATTTCATTGAATGTAAACAGGATTGAAGACCATGTTGTGAACTGAGTTAAATTACTCACTTGTTCACTATGGTTAACCTATGATACACTTAAATATTTATTAAGTTCAAATCACCAACATGTGGACGTACAGTTCAATTACTGCATAGTCCACTATGGTTAACCTATTTCCATATGTAAATAAAAACTAAACCACTCGTGCATATCACAGTTTATTTACTGTCTTGATATACATATGGTTGAATCCTAACTTATTTATTAATAAATTCCAGAAGGAAAAATATCATTAAAATATAACTAAAAATTTACTAAAAATATACGAATTGACATTTAACTTATCCAAAAATAATTCTCAATCAAAAATACTTAAATTTTCAATCATTTCCAAAATTAATAAACTTGCGAAAAATTTACTAAATGAATAACTACTCACGGAAATAACATCTTGCAGTTAAATCACCGCATCAGTCGTTATATACCGATCATTTAAATAAATAAAATCTAATCCTAAAGATAAAATAGATAAATAAATAAAAAAAAAAAAAATAAAATAAAAAAATAAATTTGGAACAACGAAACGTACCAACTATTCTCAATAGACCAAAGGTGAAAAGGTAAGGTCTCTCACCAAAGCTGCGGTATTTATACTAATTACCAAACGATCAAAAGATCAGCGGGAAATATCGATTATCGATCATGGGACTAAATCACGATACCTGATAGGATCACTACTAAAAAAAAATCGTTTTTGCTTAAACACCACCTATCGGATGATATAAAGACATCAATCGATAACCGATAAATTCATCATTTACATCACTTTTTCATTCATAATAAGTAACATAAAATAGAATAAATTTACAGTCAAAACATTCAATGTTCTAAATACTAAACAGCTTTCTCTCAATCATTTCTACAATACGCCATGTTAATTCAAGTATTACCGACACCAAATCACCAATATTTAACAATAAATTTATCGACTACACATCAGTCGCGTGCTAAACCGGAAACGAGCAGACAGAAAAACATGTGTTTACATATCCTGGTGTCACCGGTTTTCGATAGTGCAGTACTATTTTTATATATTTAATATATTCAGCAATTATTTCTCACCTGAATTTTATCTGTTCTAATCAATTAACTCTATCTAATGAATATATGCTGTTTTTTGTTTAAAACTATCAAAATCCAGGTAGCATTTCAACTTTCGTTAGA
Organism: Ostrea edulis; assembly: GCF_947568905.1. Taxonomy (NCBI): domain Eukaryota; kingdom Metazoa; phylum Mollusca; class Bivalvia; order Ostreida; family Ostreidae; genus Ostrea; species Ostrea edulis. The sequence goes on from NC_079166.1 coordinate 15,445,557, forward strand.
TCCGCCATAATCAAATTTGTTTTGACTGACGTCACCTATTTTCGATAGTAAGTATGGCGCGCTGTTAGTGTTAAAACAACATTAAATAGAATGATTCTTTTATTCTTATTTTTTCGACCAAATTGATTACATTAAATAATGAACAAATAAAGCAACTTCAAACAATTATAAATAGTGGTGAAGGTCCTGAAGACACACACCGAATGTTATTACGCCCATTTATCATATTTTAAAGTTGTCTAGGGGACTTGGAAACATTTGGCAGTAACAATTCAGCATGGACACTCATTCCATATTTTATCGACTGGAAAGCATTGCCCAAGGCCTCTGGATCATCATTCTTATAATTTCCTCTCTGGATGGAAAATATCTGCAAAGAAATAAACAAGAAATCAATAAAAACAAATTTTAAAACAGAGAATTTTTTAAAAAACGTATGGTAATATGACTATAATGCGTTTCCATACTGTTCTCTTGAACCGATAGTTCACCCAAAGAGAGGCTTATCTATTTTTAGAACACAGCATTGAGTTTATTATCAGACGACAGCATAGGTGAAGAGGACGCTGTTTTCGACGGAAAATAATAAGATTTTCATTGTGGTTTTTTTGGCATTGGGAATAATGGCGTTTTCAGAATAGATGCACACAGAATTGTAGTCTTACCTCTTTGAAAAGCGTAATTCTCGATCTTTTTGGCTATCTGACACTTCTTGTTACTGACGCTGATTTTGGGAAAAACATTCCGAAAAATGACATTACAATTATCGAATGATCGTTAAGAATAATAACCTATCGAAATTAGGATACTATCGAAAATAGGTAACGGCACAATACGTGATACAGACTTCAACATACAGTTTCTCCGGCCGTATCACTCAGGTAACACATTAATACTTGGATCAAACATGTTTATACATCAACTACAACTAAATAATACCATTCATATCATTAATCAAGACGTAATAAAAAAAATGAACATGTATTCGTGCACAGTCCGAATTTCCTCGACATTGTTTACATTCATACTTATATTCTACCACTAGCTTTCTAGGGTTCTACGCCATATCGTAACTCAAAAATATTAAGTAAAATAGATCGTTAGCATCTAATCTAGTTAATCATAAATACTGGATGTATGAAAACTGCATCAACCCGCTCCAGATCACCACAATGTACAATAACATATTACAGTCATTGACTCTATTCAATAGAAAAATCAACCCGCTCCAAGTATATAACAAAAATAGTGAAATATTACAGTCATTGATTCAGTAAGGTTTATCTACCACTGTTATGGATGAAACAATAAGTTACACTGCGTCATATAACATTACTGTAATAAACTAAAAAGAAGGAGGGGGGGGGGGTACATTCATTACAGTCATCATCATCATAACTGACATAGTTTCTCTACATTTACGCACTTCAGAAAGTAAGGGGAAAAGATAGTAGAAATTGCGCTGCGCTCTTTGCAGTAAATTTTCTTTGGTTTGTTTAAGACAATTATACTGAATTTCTCTAGGTGACAATGAAGCTGCTAATGTTCGGAGATGAACATAAATCTCGGATAAATTCTCAAAATAAGAATACATTTTCCAGACTCGAATGGCAAATCACTGATATTTCTAGCATGGGGATAAAAGAAATATTACTTTGAATTGTGGATTACTATTCCAACTGCTGTTCCAACACGTACAAAAACACGTGTCATCAGCTTGGAAGAAATTTCATGACAAATGCAATCTCCAATGACAATGACGGCCAATCTCCTGTAAAATCTGGGGGAAATGAATCCACTTAATGGTGAAATTAATAGAAATAAAACACAATTGGCAACACATTGCCTCCCCTATATGAATTAGAAGATATCAAATACACATGCATCCCCTTGATGATAGTCAGTACTGCATAAAACTCTTAAACTTAATTTTCTTTCCAAGTGTATTGAAAATCCGTAATATTCACTTTGTTCATTTTCATTCAGTATTTATTCCTTCTCCAAATTTTGTCCATATATATTCAGTAGGCTACACATTCTTTAAATTTCTATTCTTTCTTCAAGTATTTCGTTCTCCAGGATTATTTAAAAAACTGTTTTTGTTAATTATCAAAGATGAAATGCAGAAAATAACTACGGGGAATCACCCAATGAAATGATGACTACTCAACATATATTTTGTAAGTTTATTGGCGATGATTGGCCATGACTGCTTATAAATATGGGAGCCAGGCATTAATTCTTGCCTTATTCCCCAAAACAAACAAACTATTTGAGCCCTGGGAACAGATGCTCAGATTGCTTGCTCACCTAGTCCATAATAGAAAACTCAAAATGTAAATTGATGTAAAGTTAACATAGAAGCACCACTGGTAAGCCAGAATGCCGCCACGAGACGATGCTGTGCATCGTCTGCGCCACCAGTGTACATTCATCATAGCGGATATATTAGATACAAGTATGACAGACTATGACCAAATTAATCATAGCGCAGCCATGACCCTTCTTCCCCGGTTTTAGGAGATGCAAACACAGTTGGATCAGACAAAAATGTATGCAAAGCTTGCTGTAATCTGTACAAAAGCAAGTCATTCCCGAGATTAGAAAAGTGAACTTTGTCTGACGAGAATAGATCAGGACAATATGAACGTAGCCCAGGGTATCTAATGTATTTTCCACCCGACCTCTTTAAAAAGGATGCCACATCCATATATATCCGATTCCCGACTTTCTCTAAAGTCTAACTCTTCACATGATCCCTCTCACCCCTCCATTCACCCCAAGACAAAATATGAGACCAAACTAATGTAGTGGATGGCAAGATTTTTGAAAGATGCTGCAGTGTTTTTATTATGTTAAACCTAAATTCAATGGACTTTCCCTCTTGCATTGGGATATTATTGCTCCTACATTGTTAAAGTAAAATTTCGGGTGGGTCTTCCAACCGAAGCAGCAATTTAACTTTTTTATAAACTTGCCCCAACCTCATGCCCCCTTGTCCTTGCCAGAAAATGGATGCATTGAGTCTATATCTAACTGCAGGCTGGTACCAAAGAGAGACTGTCTTGCATGACAAAAAGCATGTTTAACAATGGATGACCCGACGATGCAGATTCTTCTCTGCTCTAAAATGATTCATAAACAAACTAACATTAAAAAGACAAAACAACTAATATATTTGGATGAACTAATTCCTAATATAATTACGCAAGTATTGATATTTCCATCTACCTTCTGTAGCAATATACTGCTCACTAGCTCCGGAAGTCCATGCGTTAGAGGCTGCACCTATACCGAACGAGTGCGTTTTGTACGCCCTACTGTCTAGCCTCAACTCTTGGATTAACATATTGAAAACTGATACAACCCGGTATGTGGTCACAGGGCTTCCTGACAGGTGACCAAAAAAATGCTTCCTTACGATTAGGTCTTAACTCTAAATATAGTCGAATGAAAAAGACAGGACAAATGGTCTTGTGAGCAGGTTTTAAGTGAATCACTACCCCCTTGTCCTCCTGGTCAGATTTTGAATGTTGTAGAAGAATCCTGACGGTATTGTCGTGTGGCGAGTATAGAACATTTTGAGCTTGAATGGCATGGCCTGCATCATGTTTACTGTTCTGGACTAACTCCCCCATTCGGAACCCCCCCCCCCCCCCCAAATGCTGTCACAAATATGGTTGAGAATAGTGTGGATTCATAATATGACTGGCATATCTTTGGAAGTGTCTGAACCATGGCAATTAAAATGGCCAAGGTGATTGGTTTCCTTCCTTCATTGTGTAGGTTACTACGACTAAAGCCCAATAAGACTTTCTTGAGTAAAAATGACTGTGTATAGTGTCAGGAAAACCGTGTAATTTGTTGTAGTAAGAAATGCCTGCAATGTAGGATTTTACTGTGTTGGATGAAAACTTCGTGAGGGATAGGTATGACACAAATTCAACCAAAGTTGCAGGAGATGGGGGCCAGACTTGCTTTGGGAGATAACTAGTACGATATGGAGAGCCAAAGAGTTCAATATTCTATCTTTGTAATTATGTATTTGTTGTTACTAAATGCGCCATTGGTTCAATGTAAAATAGAAAAATGTTAATCGCTATCTTGACATTTGTAGTACATAACGGTATATTCTTTATTTGAATGGCGTAAGATGTAAAGGAATGTAATGTCTGTGTAGATGCGTAACAAGTGAATGCGTTATTTATTCAATGTAAATTTGAAATTAGATCTTCGTCATCCGTATTTGAGCATTTGCACATTGCAGTTGCGATTTACATTAAAAAATTTTGGTAATCCGTCCGATGATAGTTCGACATTCGAATTTGCTCATTCGTTTACTGCATTTCAACATTTGTTCGTTGTTTTACCATTATGACGACAGAGGGCGCGCGCTACATCGAATCTTTTGGGAAACAAACTATAGAATCATATTGGAGGACCAGTTTATGTGACATTTCCTCGGAGCTATTATTTTCCCGGCCTTTCGAAGTCCGGGGTAATTTTTTTTATTTTGTGCAAGGAAGATATTTTGATAAGCAAATTCATATCATATTTTTACTATGAGTTTCATTCCTTCTGTTTATCATAAGTAGAGTTTCTTCTCCGACGATGTACTGATTAATAGAAAAATTCGATTATCTAATCGAAATGGCCCCCGATTATAGATAATCTATTATAATTTTTGATAATCGATTAATCAAAATATGACTTAAAGTAATTTATTCTCATGCTTTCTTGATTTATTTTCTGTGAATGTAACTAATTCATAAGTATTAATTTGATAAATGAATCCAATGATAAAAAATACATAAAAAATGCATTTCAGAAATCGCTCCAAATTCTTTACCAATTCATTCTTCATTCAATAATAAACAAATTTAATACTTGAAATTAATCGATTATTAATCAATTATAGTGCGTCCAATTATACTGATAATCAATCATGAAAACATATTCCGATGGTTCATCACTACGACTGTTTAAAAGGTTGGACACAATTCCCAAACAGGGCAATTGGTACACTAAAAATGGAATTGTTACTCTTTTTTTAGTGTAATTAACTGCATCATGGGATTTTCAGTTGTTTCCCCTCTATTCTCGTGTTTGCTTTGAGTAAAAAATCAAGCGCAAGAATACTTCTACATCCTCTAAATATTTAGAGTCTAGGAAGCGTATATTTACATATATGTACAAGGACTCTATATGTGGCCAACAAGGTTTTTAAATAACCTCTAACAGCTAGACTATGAAATAAAAAGATAATGTTTCTTTCTCTGCTTTAAACAGACAAAATGAGTGGTTTACAATAAAGAGGCTTGACAGAGCACAACTAGAACAATTTGTTTGACAAGAGAAAAGTATCTCAAATTAAACTATATCAAAATACCACCGGTAATGTTGATTAATGATACATTTTTAACAAAAATATAGGAGTTTTGAAATTGGGGTGTCTGAAATTGAGTTAGCTATCTTGTGGAGAGAAAAAGAAGGGGGTGATCAGATACGAAACAAGTGCTTGTGGAAATAATGTAAAATTCAAATCTAGACCATGACTCAGGCTACTGGTTTTATGGCCTGGCCTATTAAAAATTATGGAAAAATAGCCCGACTGGTCTATTACATAAAAACTTTAAATATGTTGCATTCAAGGTTGGCTGTCATTTAATGAAAACAACTGGTAAATGATAACTGATTCACTTTGTTTACAAATATAAAACCTATAGGCGTCGGAACCGGGAGGGGGGACTAGGGAGGGGCTTAGCCCCCCCCCCCCTCCATTTTTTATAGCAAAGATAGACATAATAGACATAATACCCCTCCCCCCCCCCCCCCAAACGACATAGAAACTTTTTTGTTGGTTTAGCCCTCCCCCCCTCCCCACTTTCCGACGCCTATGAAACCAGAATAGTTTTTGCGTGTTTTAGAATTCTTACCCAATGTACATATTAACTATTTAATATTGTGAATTACGTATTTCAGTGACAGCAATGCAAAAATGGTGGGGAAGGGGCGCGAAAACGAAAATCAATCCCAATCAAAGCAAATATGTACAAGAGTTCTTTGTCTCGCACAAATAAATGTAACGTCCCTGGTGGTATATGGTTACTAAATGGCATACACTGTTTGTTTAAAGTAAACTCATGGAAAAAATCAGTCCAGTCATCTATATTGATGCTTACAACAATGTTCTACACCAAGTCTCTGATCAAACTACTTCGACAGCACATTTTCAACGACTTTTAGCGCCAACCGGTTAATGTTGAGTGTGCTAGACACCCAAGTAGTCCCGAGTGTTAACTGGTCCTCCTATATGATTCTATAGTCTGTTTCCCAAAAGATACGATGTAGCGCGCGCCCTCTGTCGTCATAATGGTAGAACAAATTGCGCAAATGCGAATGTCGAACTAACATCGGACGGATTACCAAAACAAATTTACCACAACTCGCATAGGCTTAACAAACTACAATTGCAAATGCTCAACTACAGATGACGAAGATCCAATTTCAAATTTACATTGAATAAATAATGCATTCACTTGTTACGCATCTACACAAACATATATTCCATTTACATCTTACGCAATTCAAATGACGAATATACCGTTATGCACTACAGATGTCAAGATAACGATTAACATTTTTCTATTTTACATTGAACCGATGGCGCGTTTAGGAACAACAAATACATAATTACAAAGATAGAATATTGAACCCTTTGGCTTTCCATAAGTACAAAACACATGGTATGCCTTAACTGCAGAGTCTTACATTTTTTTGGTATTGGTTGACAAAGCACAATTTAGAAGCTCTTGGGATCTAAGCTGTAAATCATATGTAGAAATTATGGGGGTTGGGGGGTTGGTGATGATTGCGCATCGCCCTCTGGGTCCTGAAGCGCTTCCATTGCTGTTAGGAGTGAAAATCCGCTTTAATATTAATATAATTAAAGGGTTCAAGATTAGTTTCCTTGTTTTAATCGAGAACTCTTTAGCAATAGGAGAATAAGAATAGAGCAGCAGGGATCTGGCAAGGACATTTTGTACACAGGTGTTGCGCTGAATATGCGACATACAAGTACATGTAGTGGAGAAGACTGTAACGAAAGCAAAAGTTGTACTAGACAGGACCTGTTTTAATTTCTAGTTAACAGTGATAGTTGAACAGTTAAATCACTTATTTTAAGCGAACAGCAGTGTCACCTAAATGCACATTAATTGCTAGAACCTACTGAAGCTGAGAGTAAATTCCAAGACATGAATTATAAAGGACTGCGCCGAGATTCGGTGAAGGCGTCAGTCCAAATATTCAGCCAAGCCGAATCTCAGCCGAGATTACCTGACGTGCTCTATCTTGATAGAGTATGGTTTTTAAAGCACAACAAGTCATAGTGTATCATAAATAAAAACACAGCGATCATCAGAGGAAAACACCACAGCAATGATACAAAGCATTTTAAAGGGCCTCTAAAAATAACTAAAACATCTGTTTGAAATGTAAAGGAAAGATTGCAAAACTTCCAAAAACATATTGTGAATCACAAGCAGGATGTAAAGAAGAAGCACCACCAAAACAATCCATATCAAAACTGCTACGTATAAATTTATGACAATTACTTCGGTTAAGAATTGGGTCGCAATATCCGCATTTCGGGTACTATTTTCATCCCTTCTTTACAACGTTTACCCTCTCCTTGTTATTTTTGTTACAGTTACCGGTTCTCGTTCTTCACCAATTGCCAGTTCAACTAAACTTATGAAACATTCGCTTTTGTATTTTACATTTTCATGTACGTAAAAAGAAACCAGGAAAGTACTAGTTGATCCAAAGCTCCAAATTGTGTGTGGGGGTGGGGGGGGGGGGGGGGGGGGGGGGGGGGTAATGCTCCTGAAATTCAATTAATTGGTTCCTTAAATTTTATTGTTCCACTATGATTCAGTACTACTATATAAATCAAAGTACTGGAAGTACTGAAAATAGCTAGGCTTGGCTTGTAATGATGCTGTATGGATATACAAGTTATGCTAGTAATGATAATTAACATATCAAAACAAAATGTTCAATAATTTGCTGCAATTGCTAAGTGAAGGAAAGAATAAAATATTGGAAGTTTTGAACACTTTTCCAAAGAATTATAAATGGATGCTATACTAGTATTTAAGATAGGGATTTCCTTATGAAATATTTTTCATGAAATGGAAAAATGAAAATGCTTTATAGTAATTCATATTGTTGTTGGATTCAGTTCGATACTTATTGTAAAAATGATTTATAACGTAAATGGCCGCATTTTGCAGTGGTATACATATCATGCATAAAACGTTTGCTGGAATAAATTACAAATTCGTTTTGATATATGAAGAGCGCACCTTTTTATCAAATGACATCTTAGAAGAAGAATATTTGGTTTTTACTCAACACAATGTTACCCATCATCGCACGCCACGTAATGACGTGTACTCTCCTCTTCCCTTTTACCCGTGGCTCTCTGCGTGACAATTGCTAGTATCAAGGGGGTACTCTACATCGTCATAATGGCTGATTTCCTTTTAAAACATGTATGAAAATATAGATATCAATAATATTTGTTTACTCATTCATAAAATTATCGCCTAGCTGAGTAGCTCAGTAGGTTAGCACGTCGACTGCTGAACTGTAGATCGTGGGTTTGAGTCTAGCAGGGGGGGGGGGGGTTGATTTTTTTTCTTCAGATTGCTTTGTACTAAAACTGCATTTTTTGACTAAATAAAGTAAATTTGAAAGTTTTCAATTTCAAAATATTGTTGTGCATATCCTCCATTTTTTATCCATGTCAAATTTATCCGGTGTAGCATACCTACTTGATTATACAAATGTCACTAGTCTGTTAATGGATCAGATAAAGTTTTTCGTTTCTTACTTTTGTTCTTTTGTTTTTCAAGGAAGGTGGGTCGGGTGAAAATCTCATTATGTATGTAGTTCTCGCTAATACCTCTGTCAACGCAAGGTTGCAAGACCGTTAATTTTATCCTTAAAAAAGCAACCAATGATTTTTTTTTTTACACTAGATTAATGTGGATTGAATATAATATATGCAGCTAATATTTTTTGTTTAAATCGGGCAAATACATTAATTTCATCAAAATCAAAATTTTAGGAATTTCTTTACAAGCGGTAAAAACATTTCTTACGCAATACTTCGCGGTTTATAATGCGTAAACTGTCCCCACTTACTTTATATTGTATAAAACAAATGAAAATTACTTTCATTCCTTAAATGTGTTACAATATGATATTTCAGAAATATATATTACATGTATATCTATGTTAAGGTACAAGTAGTAAATTTGATTAGTGACGAAGATAATTATTGCTTTGACCTAGTTACCTAGAGATGATTGTTATCATTCGGGTTCTTTGTGTGTATATATAAGGAAGTACAGGGCCGCGTTCAAGATCGTAGCGGTTAGCCTAGCTGCTAGGCTAGATATCTAGGTCTATTGAACGCACTGTATGAATTAGCGCTTGTTATCCCTACGTAGGACTATAGCCTAGCACATCGTTCAAGATCGTAGCGCAACCGAGCCCTATGTAGCGGCTATCATCTTGAACGTAGCCCTGAAGTCGTTAAGCGGCAGAACGAAACCTATAATGGATGCTAGCCGGTTGCTCAACATATACTGTGTGATCTAATGGTCATAGGCTATTCAGGTATATATGAAGTAACGAATGTTACAATTAATTTAGATATTCTTTTATACAATGACCATAAATCTGAGTGAATTATTTACGTTTAGTAAATCAAAATCAATGTACAAGAACGCAACAATGTGTAATCTGAGGAAATAAACATTTTGGAATTTTTACACACTGTACCATATATACCGTATCACCAATTGAAATAGGAATTTGCCTACATTGGGCAAGTTATTTTAACGTAGCATGCCCAATGATCACCTCTCATGAAATTCGGCTTATATTTATTGCAGAAAAAGTTGCTACGAATTTTGTTGACGTTACGTTTTAAAAGAAAGAGAGAAAAAAAGCTAGTATGGTACAAGTCAATGCATGTGTGATATTTCTTAACGTTCAGATTCTTCAGGATAATAAAACTATCATGGACTGCTTAGCAGGGAAACATCACAAATTATCAGGTCCGAGTAGGGTTATCACTGTCAGCTAATCCGGTATTTGAAAGTAGCATTCGTACAGAAGGTGTGAAAATTGGCGGAGGCGATTGGAATGTGACAAAGGGGTGTTTATAATTTTTGTCTCTCAAAAATGTATGCAGTTTTCTTTTGGTTTAAAATTGAGGCAAATATAACAATCTAGTAATTGAAATAAGATGTAGAACCGATTTCATACTCACATACATAGTTGAAGAATCTGTTGATCATTACTGTAGTTAGTCATTATTTGTTTTATCTATTCATTTATATACTTGATTTATTTCTCGATCTATTTCAATCATATTTTGATTGCTTCTTTTTTGTTTTGTATTTTTCCTCCTTATCCAAGGTGACAGGATCTTATCGACTGGCTAATACGATGTCTACATGTACATGTATATGCCCCCCCCCCCCCCCCACACACACACACACACACACACCACACACACTGAGAATATGTTTTAGTCTTGTTTGACGAGAAATTTTTCTAAAATCATTTTCTCTGTTGTCATACACGCATATAAAAATGCATAGGTTTATTCAACATCTGTCTTTGAGAAGAAGCCTGGAATATACAAATTGCACATGTTTTAACGACACGCAGATTGAAGGTACAAAAATAGCGAAACAGACACAACCATTTCAATGAATTTGATAGAGCAATGGATCAATACAAGTTGAATAATCAATATTCCATGACGATACAAGCTTTGCATCTTTTATTTCCGAAGTTAAAAAAAATTAATTTGTTTTTATTCCAATGTGTTCATATGTCATTGAGCTGATAGGTGAAAATGAAATTACCGCGTCGTACATGTGCAATCATTTTAAAATGAATCATTGTCATTTCTTTCTCAACCTTTCTTAATATCTAGAATATTACCATTATACGGAAATCATTCCTTGTTTAAACTAATCCCAGGAAGAACCAAAGAATGCCGAAAAAATCAAAGCGTGCAGACTATGTCTTCCGTTTCGTGCAGACCGTTCCCAAAGCGTGTGAGCCACGCCTACAAAGTGGTCAGCATTTCGTGCGAAGCGTTCCGTACAAGCCGTTCACCGTTCCGTGCAGATCGTTCGGCGTTCCATGCAAACCACTCCGTGGAAGAATCGTTTCGTACCGTTCCGTGCAAGTGGTGTAGTAGTAAGTTTCAGGATATGTAGCATTCTTCAATTGAATTTAGGATACCATTAGTTCAATAGAAGAGAGCAATTTAATCCTTTTAGAGACAGCAACTATATGATTAAAAATATCTTTAACTCAACATATCCATAATTGAGTTAATGATCTCTTCAATTGAATTGTTGCTCTCTTTTAAAAGAAATTGATGTGCACTTTAATTCCTTATATTAAAAAAAAAAAAAAAACAACAAACAAACAAAAAAACCCAAAAAACTTTGTAAATAATTAAAGATATATTCAATTGAATTACAGAGACCATCAAATCATTTATACTGATCTCTAAAATAATTTTTGCGAGCATTTTTTCCCATCACATTGATGCTCTCAACAATTGAATTGATGAGGGTAATAATTCAATTGATGAGCGCATCAAATCAATTATTGTTCTCATCAATTTAATTGATGCGCGCATTTATTCAATTGATGATACCTTCAATTATTGAAGTTTATGTTGTGGCGCTCCATAAACCTATGTATGATGAATTAACAATAAAAATATTACATGTTTTGTTGGGTAAGATGTGAAATTGTCACCCCGCAAAAAAAACTGTTGTTGACCGAGGCGAATATTTTTGTTGTTGCTCTACTGAATGTTTAATTTAATAAAGACCTTCGTGCAAAACTACGGTGAACCATACGAGCAAATATCCTGTGCAGTTAACAATTATATGACTGTCACCGTCAGCATGTAAATGTCAACCATTGCTATGTACTATTACCCGGAGGGCGTGGTTTATTCACGCAGTGGGGAAATATTATATAAATATTGCATGTATTTGAGGGTAACATTGAAAATTTTTACCCCGAGAAAACCATTGTCAACCGAGGCGTAGCCGAAGTTGACAATGGTCTCTCGAGGGGTGAAAATTTCAATGTTACCATCAACTACATGCAATATTTGTTTTATTATACTGAATGTTATGTAAACTGGAAAGCAGAAAAACTTCCGTCTGTTGACATTTGATCAATCACTGTCATGCGATATAGTCTAGTCAACCTAGCAAATCACCTCAAAGTAATTGCAACAGAAACAAACTCGATGGAATGTAATAAACAAAAGCGCGATTAACAACATACAAAAAATCGGACAAAATCGGACAATGGGAAATATTTCAAATTTAGACGTAAATGTTTTAGTAAACCATCGATATTTTGTGATGTTTACGGCACACCGTACACGTAAAGGGGAGTAACTTAACTGTGACAGTCATCGGAATAAAGTTATACACGACGATCTAAAGTGCATGTAATAAAAAAAAAACGCGATTAAACAGCTAAACAGTTGTATTAAAAAGGTGATTTTAAGACCTTCTATATA